>NC_068432.1:41010288-41142788 GCF_023373465.1 Oncorhynchus keta
TTTGAAACATGTTCATAATATCACTGACTCTATCAGTGTACATTGTATATGTTATTTCAATGCACATGCCTATAAAAAAAACATATTGCCTGGCAATTTGAATTTATTTGAGATATTGCCAAGAAAACAATGTTTTAGAGGCTTGTGGGAGGAGCTGTAGGAGGAGGGGCTCATTGTAATGGCTGGAATGGAATATTTGGAAAGTTATCAAACACATCAAACATATGGAAACCACATGTTTGACTCATTTCCATCTATTCCATTCCAGCCATTACAATGAGCCTGTCCTCATGTAGCTCCTCCCACCAGGCTTATCCATTATGTTTATTGTAGTGTAATGTCTTTTGGTACTCTGATGTTTATATAACTTAAATATGTAGAATAATTTATTACGTTCGCACATCCAGCTCACAACTGTCACCCTGCTGGGTTATAACTCAAGGAAAGAATGTCGACAGCAACCAGGCTCATGTAATTTGTTAGGTGACGAAGGAAGGGTTACCATTGCTACTATAAACGTTAGGTTGATTAATTGCATAGGGGCCACATTTCTTAGAAATCAATCAATTATTGTCATGGATCACTGTCGTTTAGGTCCGGAGATCAGAAATATGTTCCTGTGACAGATACAGCACACAATAGACCACACCCTGAAACTGTTGTATCAACATTCCATGGTCAAAACAAAGTGCAGTTGAAAAATTGTATTCAATCAAAATGTTTGGGTTACTCAGCAATAGTTTAATCTACATGTCGCGTGTCCATCAAATTGACAATATAAAAATGACACTATAATAAGCCTAAAATGTGCATTGGCTTTCATCAGCAGTGGCAGGCTACTGTCAAACAGAGTTAATCTCTGAGCTTTTTCTTCCCAGGGACTGGTGAGAGTGGGAAGAGCACCTTCATCAAGCAGATGAGGATCATCCATGGGACGGGCTACTCCGAGGAGGACAAGCGAGGCTTCACCAAGCTGGTGTACCAGAACATCTTCACTGCCATGCAGTCCATGATCCATGCTATGGAGACCCTTCAAATCCCGTACAAGTGTGAAGACAACCAGGTGACCCTTCTGTTGTTCCATTTATACCAACTTTGCCTGTTTTTTTTTGCCAACATTTTGAGTTTTTCCAGGCCTTGACACCACTCTGGAAACACTCTAGGCTTTAGTTATAGCCTCTAGGCTATAAGCTTTTCATTGTCAGAAAAACCTGCGGACCTGGCTAGGCCCATGTTTGTACAGACCTTTTATTTGTTTCTACAGTCTCTGAGTCTCAGTGAGGATTGTAGTGAAGGATCAGGTGATGTCGTTATGATATCTGTAACTTTGTTTACTTTCTGCCTAGTTGATGATGTCATTAGTTACTTGAGCAGGATGACAGACTGAAGGCCTTGTAAAAGGTACACATGTGGTTGACTGTTGGCACACACGTAAAGTAGGGCAACTCCTGGGACCAATATGCCACGAGACAAAATGACCTTTGCTTAATCACGTAGCTCTCTATCCCTTACCTTAAAGCCACCATATGGGGCCTAGTAATCATACAAATTCACTACCTCACAGCTATGTGCTAACTGCCACGCACTAACACACATTTAAATTCTAGATAGGTCTGAGGCCAAGCTAACACAATTCTTTGGCTTCCATTTACAATAAACATGATCACTCAGACAAATGCCTCTCTAGGTCTATTATGTAATGATCTATTTCCCGTTCTCTTTCTCTCTCCTATTTCAGGGCCATGCAAATATTGTCATCGAAGTGGATGTAGAGAAGGTCACAATGTTTACAAATCCGTACGTTGACGCCATTAAGAGTCTATGGAATGACCCAGGGATCCAGGAATGCTACAATCGGAAGAGGGAATACCAGCTCTCAGACTCTGCCAAATAGTGAGTAAACCAATACCAAACCTCTAGTTTAGATTGCCAAATAGTGAGTGGACACAGACCAGTGACTACTCCCCACACTCTTCCCAAATAGTTGCCACTGTGTCCAATGCCAGTTACATCTCAGGCATAAAAGGCTGTGCAGATTCAGGTAAACAATAAAAGCGATCCAATGGCCAGATTGATTGCTATTGTGATGATCGGCTGAAAGATCTGTATTTTAAGACTTCTGTGTTTTTCTGAAAAGTGACCTAATGAGTAACAAAACTGTTAACATGATGATAATAATAATAATAATAAATAACCCCATTTCTCTCATGCCCTTTCAGCTACTTGAATGCACTGGACCGTATAGCTGAGTCATCTTATGTCCCGACCCAGCAAGACGTGCTCAGGGTCAGGGTCCCTACCACAGGCATCATAGAGTACCCCTTTGACCTCCAGAGTGTGGTCTTCAGGTAAACATCCACATAGCCTACTATTCCATCCCTGTCTGCTGAACACAATTGATCAAGATGATCCTAGAAAAGTAACTGGTATTAAAAGACTCCATTTTGAATTATTCAAATACAAATGGATGTTTCTCCATCTCCATGCTTTTCGGTACAGTACATATTGACGTTAATGTAATAACTCATCATAACCCATTAGAACTCTGTGTTCTCTATACCTGCCTGTTGAGAGTTGCCCCTAAACCTCATGGTGCTGTGCTGCTGTTCTCAGAATGGTGGATGTGGGTGGCCAGAGGTCCGAGAGGCGGAAATGGATCCACTGCTTTGAGAATGTCACCTCCATCATGTTTCTGGTGGCTCTCAGTGAATACGACCAGGTCCTGGTAGAATCTGACAATGAGGTGAGTTTGGTCATTGCACTTTCAACAGTCCAAAGCACGATGGTGTTCTTAGAGGACATGGTGCTCCTAAAATCCACGGCAGCCATGTTGGCACCTCCTGGACAATACTGACCAATGGCAATCCGCTGAATAATGACAATTCTAAACCGAGCTACCTAACTGAGCTGCTTGAACTTATGAATGGATTGATTGAATGCTTAGAGACAGAGATACATGGCATTGTACTAGAAAGTTGGCCAAACTCTCTCCCTCTTGCTATCTCTTTATGACTGGATCTCTGCTAGTGGAGGAGAGGATCCAGGAGAGAGATAATCACCTAGTCAGTCTGAACACAGAGGCACATTGTTCCAGTGCTAAATGTTGAATCAGCCCAAACCAGTTATGTGAAGATGACCCAGATTTTCCCGGAGCCCAACGCCAGTCTGCCTCAGCTGATATCCATTCACACTCCGCCATAGGGTTGGAGTTAGACTTCGCTTGTGCCCAGATCTGCACTTTAGCTAACCCCTCTGATTATTGTTGTATGACAACTCCTATAGTCGTAGGAGTTGGCTAAATGCACGTACAGATCTGGGACCAGGCTACGTGTTCTCAGAGAAAAAGAAGGAGAATACCCCACACACTGTTTGAATGCTCCCAAAGTTTTAATAGGAACACTCACGTTTGTTTTGTAACGCACATGCTACATTTGAACTGGACTTTGACCAGCTCAGGGGTTGTGCTTAGTGTTCACCTGCAGGGGGAGCCCTTCAGTCACTGTAATGATTCTTGGAACAAACACAAGGGCTGTTTTTTTCTACAGTATTTGCATCATGCACAATCACTGCAAAGTAATTGTCCACACTGACTGTGTAGAACGCTGGGTCCAGCAGCACAGTAACAGTCACCAACACTCTGGGTAACATGAAAACAGCCTAACCAGCTCTGCTGGTAAAATGCTCAGACTGAGGTGTTCTCTCATTTGTGTCTGGAAGTAGCTAGTAAGCTAGTCAACATTAGCCAGTTAGCTTGGATGCTTGACTGCTGTTGTGAGGTCAGAATATGGAGCCAGATACCTGCCGAACGGTTGAACGTACATATCGTTAGGATTGTAAGAAAATCCATGCGTAAATTATTGGGATCGTAAGAAAAGCCATGCGTGAAAAATGAAACGTAAATGTTAAAATACATCTGTAAACGTGTTACGACTATGAATTAACATTTACACGTTCAATTCTTACTTTACGTCGCCCTTGGTTAAAAAAATATTTTTTATCGGTACAAACTTTTGTCAGTAATGTGGCATCTGCCAAGGACATGAACCGAATGTAGCTAGTCAATCAAGCAACTTTAGCCCAGACGTTAGGGTTTGCAGCTTCCGGTTTCATTTCCAAAATAAAAGTCTAAAGCTTGTTTTAGAACTGCATTCAATAACAACGTTATATCAGTAGATGGCGTAGTATAGTCTTGGGCCTTCAACAAATGACTTGTGATAAAGACAGAAGAGCCTTGTCGAGAATAACCGCCTGAGATGCAAAATAGAAAGTATATATGATTTATGCTAGGCCTATCCCACTATATAAATATACAATGCCGTTGTGTGTTATTTAATGGCCATATAATTGCATAATTTATTTTTATAGCCCCGTGGGGATATTGTGGTGATCATGTAAACTAATGAATCACATTTTTCCCAGTATTTGGGAGCACGGACTGTAGGCCTTATATTAGGCATTTTGAGTGTTGTATTTGTGAATTCCACTCTGCATGTAGGCTTGTTATAGCCATTTGCATTGCACAACCCCATCACACAGAGGTTATATCCATATCAATAAATAAAGTCTTGGCTATAACCTGTCCTGAGCGAAATAGCCAAGGAGTCCCAAATGGTCAAGACTATCTATAGTCTATTCTTATTGCCAGATCTGTTTTCTCTATCAGCCACTGTACGTGCTTCTTCAAATATTTTTTTGAATGTATTTAGAGGCCTGTGAGCCTCTAAATACAGGGTCTCTTTTTAAGGGTAGCCTTATAATATAAACAGTTATAAAACCCCCAAATTATTCTAACATTATTCCACAAGACACCAGTACCCAAAATGATAGCCTAAATTGCAATGCCTACAAGTCGATGCCTATTTTTTTTTTTTTTTTGGATAGGCCTAAATTAAACATTTAATTATTAAAGTGTTAAAGTAAAGAACTTTGGAGAATTTAAATAATTTTGAATACACATTAATTTCAATAAACAAACGGAAAAGACTGTTCTATTCTCTTTGATTTAGTTCCTATTGCAACTCAGACAAATGACAGAATGGATGACTGACTGACTGAACTGAATGAAGGATGAATTAAATGTTCAAATATGTTGGAATGACGAGTGTCACCCATCATGCATCATCTGCAATTTATTTGGCTAGTAGGCAAATAGGCCTACATTAGGGTATAATGACTCTATGGCTGAATGCCTCCAGAAGGGCATCTTCTGAGGATGAGCGGTACTTTTCTGAAGGCGCGTGGTGCTGCATGGAGATCACAAGCTCTTCAACTGGGCAGCTGCGTTGTGATGGAGGGAATAGCCTATAAGGAGACTACCTAAAACCATTGCAACAGAGTTATTGTAAAGTGTGGGAATAAGCTTATGCCAGACTTAGCCTACGTTTAACCTCTCTTGTTAATTTCATTGTACATAGAGTGCATTTGGGAAGTATTCAGACCCCTTCACTTTTTCCACATTTTGTTACGTTACAGCCTTATCCTAAAATGGCCAATACCATCCCTACGTGAAGCATGGTGCTGGCAGCATCATGCTGTGGGATGTTTTTCAGTGGCAGGGACTGGGAGACTATTCAGGATCGAGGGAAAGATGAACGGAGCAAAGTACAGAGAGATCCTTGATGAAAACCAGCTCCAGAGCGCTCAGGACCTCAGACTGGGGTGAAGGTTCACTTTCCAACAGGGCAACGACCCTAAGCACATAGCCAAGACAACGCAGGAGTGGCTTTGGGACAAGTCTCTGAATGTTCTTGAGTGGCCCAGCCAGAACCCGGACTTGAACCCTATCGAACATCCCTGAAAATAGCTGTGCAACGATGCTCCCCATCCAACCTGACAGAGCTTGAGAGGATCTGCAGAGAAGAATGGGAGAAACTCTCCAAATAAAGGTATATGCCAAGCTTGTAGCGTCATACCCAAGAAGTCTTGAGGCTGAAATCGCTGCCAAAGGTGTTTCAACAAAGTACTGGTTAGAATGGTCTAAAAACCTGATTCTGCTTTGTCTTTATAGTGTACTGTGTTGAGATCTAAAAAACTATTTAATTAATTTTAGAATAAGAATAACGTGGAAAAAATGAACGGATCTGAATACTTTGAGTGAACTGTATGTTCATGACCCGATTCATATTAATCATGTCCAATTATTTTAAATGTATATTAACCCCTCCTACAGAATATGCTTTAGCAAGATTTTGAGTGGCAAAAACTCCAGTGGTCATACATAATTCAAAGAACAAGAATAGATGCTTGGTGAATCTATGTTTCATTATTCCTGGTAGATACTACTGGTTATGATTGCAGACAGAGTCCAGAGAATGGGATGGTGCAATATTGAATTAGTCGTATTTTGATAAGGTGTATGCATGGGGATGTCCACGTCACCCAGAGATATGCCCATGCTGTAGAGATACACCTAGCAGACTGACACTTTACTGTTTTAGGCATAATACAGCTAGTATTATCTAGACTAGCGCTGGCAAACAAATCTATTACATGAGCTACCTAAATGTGAAGTAAACTCAACTGAGGAGTAAAAGAGAATGGAGACTTTTAACTTGAAAACGTGCGGGATACGTCTTTCCGGTCTCCCTGACTTCCATTGTTTTTATACTGTGTTATGTTTGTTTGGGTAGCACTTCTCATAGGTGTACGTTTTTTTTGTTGGTGAGATGAAATTGCCAAAACTCTGAAAGGTATTATTGTATGTCAGAATTTCAACACAAGATCTGTTCCAAAAATGTTTTTGGGGGGGTAGATCAGCTTCAAAATGTGTATTTATTATGGATCCCCATTAGCTGCTGCCAAGGCAGCTCTTCCTTGGGTCCAGCAAAATGAAGGCAGTTTATACGATTTTAAAAACATTACATCACAGACTGTGTGCTCTCAGTCCCCTACTTCACCACTACCACATATATAGAGTACCAAATCCGTGTGTGTGTGTGTGTGTGTGTGTGTGTGTGTGTGTGTGTGTGTGTGTGTATATGCGCCTATGTTTGTGTTGCTTCACAGTCCCCGCTGTTCCATAAGGTGTTTTTTTTTTATCAGTTTTTTAAATCTAATTTTACTGCTTGAATGTGTTACTTGATATGTAATAGAGTTCCATGTAGTCAGCTTAATGTAGTACTGTACACCTTCCATAGTCTGTTCTGGACTTGGGGACTGTGAAGAGACCTCTTGTGACGTGTTGTGGGGTATGCCTGGGTGTCTTGAGCTGTGCCCCAGTAGTTCAGAAAGACAGCTCGTACATTCAACATGTCAATACCTCTCATAAATACAAGCAGTGATGAAGTCAATCTCTCCTCCACTTTGAGCCTGGAGAGATTGACATGCAACTATTTAATATTAGCTCTCTGTGTATGTCCAAGGGCCAGCCGTGCTGCCCTGTTCTGAACCAATTGCAATTTTCCTTATTTGTGGCACCTGACCACATGACTGAACAGTAGTCCAGGTGCAAAAAAACTAGGGCCTGTAGGACCTGCCTTGTTGACAGTGCTGTTAAGAAGGTAGAAACTAGGGCCTGTAGGACCTGCCTTGTTGACAGTGCTGTTAAGAAGGCAGAGCAGCGTCTTATCATGGACATACTTCTCCCCATTGATACTGTTGTATCAATATGTTTTCACCATGACAGTTTACAATCCAGGGTTACTCCAAGCAGTTTAGTCACCTCAACTTACTCAATTGCCACATTATTTATTACAAGATTTAGGCTTTAGTGAATGATTTTGTCCCAAATACAATGCTTTTAGTTTTAGAAATATTTCGGACTAACTTATTCCTTGCCACCCACTCTGAAACTAACTGCAACTCTTTAAGTGTAGCAGTAATTTCAGTCGCAGTAGTAGCTGACTACTACTGTGTAGTAGCATGTATACCTTTGAGTCATCCGCATACATAGACACTCTGCCTTTCCTCAAAGCCAGTGGCAATTCACAATATTTGTAAATGATTTTGTACATAATGTTTCTGCAACCGTATCTTATGGAAGAAAATACCTTCTGGATATCAGGACAGAGATCACTCACCTCGGACTAGACAAAGATTTCTTCTTCAACAACAACAACAACAACAACCACAACAAGCAGGACTCACACATATTCTCCAAACACCCCACAGGGCAGACATCCCAATTATTCGCAAAAGGAAGCAACGCTGAGGACAAAGAGCCGGATGCCTCATCCGGACCCGCAGAAGGCAACTAGGAAAGCTACCGTTACGTCAATATTACTCGCCAACGTGCGATCATTGGACAATTAACTAGACTAGGTATGATCACGAATATCCTACCAACGGGACATCTAAAACTGTAATATTCTATGCATCGCGGAATCGTGGCTGCACGACGACATGGATATTCAGCTAGCTATATTCAACAACAGCGGGTGCACGAAATCTATGGAAGTCTCTAGATTTTGCTCGCCTGAAGCAGAGTATATTGTGATAAATTGCAGGCCACACTACTTGCCTAGAGAGTTCTCAGCTCTACTTTTCGTGGCTGTTTATTTACCACCACAGACAGATGCTGGCACTAAGACCGCACTCAGTCAGCTGTATAAGGAAATAAGCAAACAGGAAACCACTCACCCAGAGGCGGCGCTCCTTGTGGACGGAGACTTTAATGCAGGGAAACTTAAATCAGTTCTACCAAATCTCTATCAACATGTTAAATGTGCAACCAGAGGGAGAAAAATTCTAGATCACCTGTACTCCACACACAGAGACTCGTACAAAGCTCTCCCTCGACCTCCATAAATCCGACAACAACTCTATCCTCCTGATTCCTGCTTACAAGCAAAAATTAAAGCAGGAAGCACCAGTGACTCGGTCTATAAAAACATGGTCAGATGAAGCAGATGCTAAACTACAGGACTGCTTTGCTATCACAGACTGGAACATGTTCCGGGATTCTTCCGATGACATTGAGGAATACACCACATCAGTTACTGGCTTTATCAATAAGTGCATTGAGGACATTGTCCCCACAGTGACTGTACGTACATACCCCAACCAGAAGCCATGGATAACAGGCAACATTCGCACTGAGCTAAAGGGTCGAGCTGCCGCTTTCAAGGTGCGGGACTCTAACCCGGAAGCTTACAAGAAATCCTGCTATGCCCTGCGACGAACCATCAAACAGGCAAAGCATCAATACAGAACTAAGATTGAATCATGCAACACCGGCTCTGATACTCGACGGATGTGGCAGGGCTTGCAAACTATTAGACTATAAAGGGAAGCACAGCCGCGAGCTGCCCAGTGACACGAGCCTACCAGACAAGCTAAATTACTTCTATGCTTGCTTCGAGGCAAGCAACACTCAGGCATGCATGAGAGCATCATCTGTTCCGGACGACTTTGTGATCACTCTCTCCGTAGCCGACGTGAGTAAGACCTTTAAACAGCTCAACACACACATGGCTGCGGGGCCAGACGGATTACCAGGACGTGTGCTCCGGGCATGTGCTGACCAACTGGCAGGTGTCTTCACTGACATTTTCAACATGTCCCTGATTTAGTCTGTAATACCAACATGCTTCAAGCAGACCACCATAGTCCCTGTGCCCAAGAACACAAAGGCAACCTGCCTAAATGACTACAAACCCGTAGCACTCACGTCCGTACATCACTGGGGCAAAGCTGCCTGCCATCCAGGACCTCTACACCAAGCGTTGTCAGAGGAAGGCCCTGAAAATTGTCAAAGACCCCAGCCAACCCAGTCATAGACTGTTCTCTCTACTACCGCATGGCAAGCAGGACCGGAGTGCCAAGTCTAGGACAAAAAGGCTTCTCAACAGTTTTTACCCCCAGGCCATAAGACTCCTGAACAGGTAACCAAATGGTTACCCGGACTATTTGCATTGTGTGCCCCCCCAACCCCTCTTTTACGCTGCTGCTACTCTCTGTTTATCTTATATGCATAGTCACTTTAACTATACATTCATGTACATACTACCTAAATTGGCCTGACCAACCAGTGCTCCCACACATTGGCTAACCGGGCTATCTGCATTGTGTCCCAACACCCGCCAACCCCTCTTTCTAAGCTTCTGCTACTCTCTGTTCATCATATATGCATAGTCACTTTAACAATACCTACATGTACATACTACCTCAATAAGCCTGACTAACAAGTGTCTGTATATAGCCTTGCTACTCTTTTTTTTCAAATGTCTTTATACTGTTGTTTTATTTATTTACTTACCTACACACACACCTCTTTTCCCCCCACCATTGGTTACAGACAGTAAATAAGCATTTGTTGTATTCGGCGCACGTGACAAATAAACGTTGATTTGAATTCATTAGTAAAGATTGAAAAAAGTTATGGGCTTAGACCGCTGCCTTGGGGAATTCCTGATTCTACCTGGATTATGTTGGAGAGGCTTCCATTAAAGAACACTGTCTGTGTTCTGTTAGGCAGGTCATTCTTTATCCACAATGTAGCAGGGGGTGTAAAGCCATAACACAAGTTTTGCCAGCAGCAAACTATGATTGATATTGTCAATCTGCAGTGAAGGCTAACAAAACAGCCCCCACAATGTTTTTATCATAAATTTCTCTCAGCCAATCATAAGTAATTTGTGTAAGTGCTGTGCTTGTTGAATGTCCTTCCCTAAAAGCATGCTGAAAGTTTGTCAATTTGTTTACTGTAAAATACAATGCTATCTGGTCAAACACCATTTTTTTCCCCAAAAGTTTAGTAAGGGTTGGTAACAGGCTTATTGGTTGACTATTTGAGCCAGTAAAGGGGGCTTTAATGTTCTTAGGTAGCGGAATGACTTTTGCTTCCCTCCAAGCCTAGGGGCACACACATTCTAGTAGGCTTAAATTGAAAATATGGCAAATAGGAGTGGAAATATGGTCCGCTATTATCCTCTGTCATTTTCCATCCAAGTTGTCATACCCTGGCGGCTTGTCATTGTTGATAGACAACAATCATTTTTTCACCTCTTCCACACTAACTTTACGGAATTTAAAATGACAATGCTTGTCTTTCATAATTTGGTCAGAAATACTTGGATGTGTTGTGTCAGCATTTGTTGTTGGCATGTCATACCTAAGTTTGATAATCTTGCCAATGAAAAAATAATTAAAGTAGTTGGCAATATCAGTTAATTTTGTTATGAATGAGCCATCTGATTCAATGAATGATGGCGCTGAGTGTGCCTTGTTTCCCAGATTTCAATTTAAGGTGCTCCAAAGCTTTTTACTATCATTCATCTTTGTTTCATAGTGTAGTTTATTTTTATTCAGTTTAGTCACATGATTTCTCAATTTGCAATAAGTTTACCAATCGGTTGTGCAGCCAGACTTATTTGCCATTCCTTTTGCCTCATCCCTCTTAACCAGACACTTTTTAAATTCCTCATCAATCCACGGGGATTTAACAGTTTTTACAGTCATTTTCATAAAGGGTGCATGCTTATTAGCAACTGGAATAAGCAATTTCATAAATGTGTCAAGTGCAGTGTCTGTTTGCTCCTCATTACACACTACGGACCAACATATTCATTACATCAATAATATAGGAATCACTACAAAACTTCTTGCATGACCTCTTATACACAATATTAGTGTAACGGCTTTCCTCTTACTCTTCTGAGGAGGAGTAGCAAGGACTCAAAAGTGAAACCTGGCAACCTAAATATGGTTGTCAATCAGGGACAACAATAAACAGCTGCCTCTGAGAACCATACCAGGCCAAACACAGAAATCCCAAAACATAGAAAAAGGAACATAGACAACTCACGCCCTGACCATACTAAAACAAAGACATAATAAAATAACTAAGGTCAGAACGTGACAATTAGGCCCATCCTTTGGAACTTTGGTTTTCCTAGATATCGCAACTATATTGTGATCTTGCTTTCAAGCAAATTCCTGCAGCATTAGTAAAGATCTGATCATTACATGTTGATGAATTCATTCCTATGCTGTTTTTAACTACCCTGGTAGGTTGACTGATAACCCAAACCAGTTTAAAACTTTTTCTTGAGTGGGCAGTTTGATGGAAGCTGGTCAATATATAAATCACCCAGAAAATATACCTCTCTGTTGATCACATACAGTGGCAAGAAAAGTTATGTGAACCCTTAAGGATTTACCTGGATTTCATGAACAATAGACAAACACAGTCTGCTTAAAGTAATAACACACAAACAATGATACGTTTCATATCTTTATTGAACACACCGTGTAAACATTCACAGTACAGGGTGGAAAAACTGTGAACCCTTGGATTTAATAACTGGTTACCCTCCTTTGGCAGCAATAACCTCAACCAAAAGTTTTCTGTAGTCGCGGATCAGACCTGCACAACAGTCAGGAGGAATTTTGGACCATTCCTCTTTTACAAAACTGTTTCAGTTCAGCAATATTCTTGTGATGTCTGGTGTGAACCGCTCTCGAGGTCATACCACAGCATCTCAATCAAGTTGAGGTCAGGACTCTGACTGGGCCACTCCAGGAGGTGTATTTTCTTCTGTTGAAGCCATTCTGTTGTTGATTTACTACTGTGTTTTGGGTCATTGTCCTGTTGCATCACCCAACTTCTGTTGAGCTTTAATTGGTGGACAGATAGCCTTATATTCTCCTGAAAAATGTCTTGATAAACATGGGAATTAATTTTTCCGTCGATGAAAGCCAGTTGTCCAGACCCAAACCATGATGCTCCATCCATCATACTTTACAGTTAGGATGAGGTTTTGATGTTTGTGTGCCTTTTTTTTCTCCACACATAGTGTGTTCCTTCCAAACAACTCAAATTTAGTTTAATCTGTCCACAGAATATTTTGCTGGAACATCCAGGTACTCTTTTGCGAACTTAAGACATGCAGCAATGTTTTTTTGGACAGCAGTGGCTTCTTCCATGGTGTCCTCCCACGAACACCATTCTTGTTGAGTGTTTTCTGTATCATAGACTCGTCAACAGAGATGTAGAGAGATTTCTGTAAATCTTTAGCTGACACTCTAGGATTATTCTTAACCTCATTGAGCATTGGGGCGGCAGGGTAGCCTAGTGGTTAGAGCGTTGGACTAGTAACCGAAAGGTTGCAAGTTTGAATCCCCGAGCTGACAAGGTACAAATCTGTCGTTCTGCCCCTGAACAGGCAGTTAACCCACTGTTCCTAGGCTGTCATTGAAAATAAGAATTTGTTCTTAACTGACTTGCCTAGTAAAATAAAGGTGCATTTTTTTTTACAAATAAAATAAAATTCACGCTGTGCTCTTGAGTTTGAGTTTATTTTTTATTTTTACAGGGACAGTGCACATTAATCAACGATTCAGTAAAAGTGTCGGTTTTAGCCAGCCGGCTAATTTTCAACCGCAGTCCCTGGGCAGGTTATTAAAAACAATTACAATATAGACAATAGCAACATAGAACAAGCAAGACATAGCAACATAGGACAAATATAAAAAGCAGCAAGACAAAATTCATAAAAGCAACAGTGTTTCCACACCTCACAAGCTACAGACAACATGGAAAGCGGCAACACACAGCTAGGGACCATGTTCACAAATCTGATTGACCTTTAGCCATGTCTTCAAGCATTTTGTGAAAGTGTGATATGTGGTGCAGTTATGTGAGTCTGATGGCAGTGTATTCCAGACATGGGAAGCTCTCACAGAGAATGCAGATTTACTAAAGGTGCTTTTCCTTAGGGGAACTATACAGTCACCTCTCATGGCAGACCTTGTGGATCTGCTGCCATATGTCTGGGTTTTCTGTTTAACAAAAATATTGAGTGGAGGGGGAGCCAGGCCATTAAGGATCTTGAATACAAGACATGCGTCGGTGTATTGCACAAGATTTTCCCAACTCGAGCTCATGCTTTCTAAGGATGTGACAATGATGATGGCTATTGGGCTTCCTATCAAGCACTTTGAGAGCCTGTTTGTAGACAGACTGAATAGGTTTTAATGTTGTACAGCAAGCTTGGGCCCAACTAGTCAAGCAGTATGTTAAGTGGGGGAGTATCATAGAGTTGAAGTACAGTTTTGCTACCTCTGTAGTCAAACAATTTCGTATAAATCGGAAATTAGCTAGGTTGAATTTAGTTATTTGAATTACCTTTTTCACATGCTTTTTAAAAGAGGTTGGAATCAAGTATGATGCCAAGGTACTTAAAATTGGATACCACCTGGAGCTTCTCCCCTGACACATAGACATCTGGCTCAGTAGCATCTGTTGCCCTCTTTGTGAAGAACATGCAAACAGTTTTTTTCACATTGAGATGCAAACACGAGTCACTGAGCCACTTTGTAACCTGGACCATTACAGTAGTGAGTTCTTGTGCAGCTTGTTGTTTGCTCTTTGCATGCACATATATCACTGTATCATCTGCATACATTTGAACTTCAGACCCAGTACAGACAGAAGGCAGATCATTAATGTACAACATCTACTCACAGAGTAGATTGCAGTCATTTTTTCTGGACGGCCACTCCTAGGGAGAGTAGCAACAGTGCTGAACTTTCTCAATTATAGACAATTTGTCTTACTGTGGACTGATTAACATCAAGACTTTTAGAGATACTTTTATAACTCTTTCCAGCTTTATGCAAGTCAACAATTCTTAATCTTAGGTCTTCTGAGATCTCTTTTGTTTGAGGCATGGGTCACATCAGGCAATGCTTCATGTGAATAGCAATCTCACATTTGGTGAGTTGTTTTATATTGCAGGGCAGCTCAAACCAACATCTCAAATCTCGTCTCATTGATTGGACTCCAGGTTAGCTGACATCTGACTTCAGTTCTTCTTTTGGAGAAGTCATTAACCTAGGGGTTCACATACTGTTTAAATTATGTATTCAATATAGACAGGGAAAATACAATAATTTGTGTGTTATTAGTTTAAGCACACTGTGTTTGTCTAATGTTGTGACTTAGAGGAAGATCATTTCACATGTTTTTACCAATTTATGTGGAAATCCAGGTTTGTGGAAATCCAACGGGTTTTGTAGGCCTCCTTGCTCACTTGTTCAGTTCTGCCCACAAATGTTCTATGGGATTGAGGTCAGGCATTGTGATGGCCACTTCAATTCCTTGACTTTGTTGTCCTTAAGCCATTTTGCCACAACTTTGAAGTATGCTTGTGGTCATTGTCCATTTAGAAGACGCATTTGCGACCAAGCTTTAACTTACTGACTGATTGCTTCAGTATATCCACATAATTTTCCTTTGTCATGATGCCATCTATTTTGTGCAGTGCACCAGTCCCTCCTGCAGCAAAGCGCCCACACATGATGCTGCCACCCCCGTGCTTCACGGTTGGGATGGTGTTCTTTGGCTTGCAAGCCTTCCCCTTTTTCCTCCATAACGATGGTCATTATGGCCAAACAGTTCTATTTTTATTTGATCAGACCAGAGGGCATTTCTCCAAAAAGTATGATCTTTGTCCCCATGTGCAGTTGCAAACCGTAGTCTGGCTTTTTTTATGGCGGTTTTGGAGCAGTGGCTTCTTCCTTGCTGAGCAGCCTTTCAGGTTATGTTTTGTACTTGTTTCCTCCAGCATCTTCACAAGGTCCTCTGCTGTTCTGGGATTGATTTGTACTTTTTACATCAAAGTACATTCCACAGGTACACCTGCAATTGACTCAAATGATGTGAATTATCATCAGAAGCTTCTAACGCCATGACATAATTTTCTGGAATTTTCCAAGCTGTTTAAAAGCGCAGTCAATTTAGTGTATATACATTTCTGAGTCACTGGAATTGTGATACAGTGAAATAATCTGTCTGTAAACAATTATTGGAAATATTACTTGTGTCATGGACAAAGTAGCTGTCCAAGCCGACTTGCCAAAACTAGTTTGTTAACAAGAAATTTGTGGAGTGGTTGAAAAACTAGTTTTAATGACTCCACCCTAAGTCTGCACGTAGTTGATCTTACAATGCTAACAATTTCCGTATGGATTTTCTTAGGATCGTAACGATACGTATGTTCAGCCTTTTGATAGGAATCTGGATCCATATCAGAGCGGTTGGATCAACCCTACTCCTCAGCCAAAGCGGACTCCCCAAGAGCGAAACTGAATTTACAAATGGACAATGACAACGCTCTTAATTTACGAATGCCCAGAGTGCACGCTGGGCACACTCTGGCCCTCCAGATTGAATTTCTGAACATGGAGTTAGAAAAAAAGAAGGGCAAATACAGGTTCTCTTTAACATTGTGGGTTTTTTTTTTACTTTCCACAGAATCGAATGGAGGAAAGCAAAGCGTTGTTCAGGACAATAATAACCTACCCGTGGTTTAAAGATTCCTCAATCATTCTATTCTTGAATAAGATTGACTTAATGCAGGAGAAAATCTTGTTCTCACATCTGGTGGATTACTTCCCTGAATATGATGGTAAGAACTCCTTTTTTCATGGATTTAATGAAAGAAAGACAAGCTCAATTTGCATGGAACAGCTAAATGTGATCATAAACTACCAATGCAAAATTAGTTTTAATTTCACCATTATTTAACCAGGTAATATATTTTTACAGTTAAATTGACTATAAAACCCATTTAAAAACGGTGTGCATGCGCTGGCCCTGTATCATATCACCAGTATACCTTATAGATAAAAACACCCTAAATAAACCATATATACAATGCACATCATAAATAAACTATTGTATGTATATGATGCAGCTGTCTAACACCATTTACAAGACCTTGCCCCTTATGGCCTGTAATCGATCCTTGGCGGCGCAATTTGTAACCTCTTGGTCCCTGTGGCCACCGACGGCGATTCACAAACAATCAATGTTCAAACCACACACACAGTTCCAGTTAAGACAATCGGTGGGCAGTACACTTTCAAACACCCTTCCTCTGTGCTGCTGGGTCAATACCTTGTTAATTTCACCAGATATGAAACAATATTTAATATATTGGTTTAGATTGATATAAGAGTTAAATTAACTGATGTGACATTATTTCATGAATCATATAACTAATCATATCTCCTCCTCCTCAGGGCCCCAGCGGGACCCACAGGCAGGAAGAGAATTCATCTTGAAGATGTTTGTGGACCTGAATCCAGATTGCGATAAAATCTACTCCCACTTCACCTGTGCCACTGACACGGAGAACATTCGATTTGTCTTTGCCGCCGTCAAGGACTTCATTCTGCAGCTGAATCTGAAGGAATACAACCTGGTTTAAAGGCTACAGCTGAATCTGAAGGAATACAACCTGGTTTAAAGGCTACAGCTGAATCTGAAGGAGTACAACCTGGTTTGAAGGCTCCAGCTGAATTTTACTGAGTACAACCTGGTTTAAAGACTCCAGCCGACCGCAGTTACAGACTCTTTAATGCAATGTGAAGGAGTACAACCTGGTTTAAAGATTCCAGCCCACCGCAGTTACAGACTCCAAAAGCTGCAGCCAGAGACCAGGGCCTGGAGCCATAGTACAGATAGACTACTTCAGTATGTCTGGTTGTCTTTCACTACGGTGAAACCCTACAGAGAATTTACATAAATGACTGTATTATTTCAACTGTTCACCACTGCATTCTTTTTTTGTTTATGGGTATCTTTGATTTTGTTTACGAGGTGCATCGTGATGATGAATATCACTGTGCCTTTTTGAGGATAGAGGATTCTGGTGTACATTGAGAGTTATTGAGAAGTCTTTGTAAACCGTTTAAAACACATTATAACAGTGTAAACACACATTTCATCAGATGAGAGTTAAAAAGTGCTTTGATGTGCCTGGTGTCTCTCTGAGGGCTGTTGCCCGACGGCGCTCTTGTCAAAGAAAGTCTGGTGGACATTTAGATAACTGCTATGAATCACATCACATTACATCCTCCAGCGGGTCATAGTCACACTAGTGTTTCACCGATATGCATTTAGCAGGGGTGCACTGCCACTACATAAACAAATGTAGATGTATAGATGTATGCCCTCCCCACCTCCCACAGAAGGACCCCATGAAGGCCCCAAACACTGCACAGTCTAATGTGTTTTTTTGTATTGAGACGTGGTTTAAATACATTGTTTACGTATTTAAAATGAGTAGTCATTCTCTGGGTCAGAGGATAGAAGAAACAGTCATAATCATCACCTGGAACACGTAAACTAGCAAACAGGTATTATTTGCACAATTGACACATTTTGTTGTTTTTCTATTGGTGTATAGCTAATAAGTGTTGCCAAATTAATATTACCTCTATTGATTGAACACCCTCTACAAAAGGGTGAAATCTGACGCTGTACCATCAAATTTCAGCCAAAACGCATTTGACTATCAACACTTTTCAGTTGTGATGCTGTATATGTCAGCTACCAGTGTTATAAAATAAGCATATTAGCTCCCACTAAATAGTGCATCTTGATGCTGTTCCTCATCCAATGAGGGATTCTTATCATATTTACACAAGGTCTATCGTTGATCCATTACATCTGCCTTTTGACAGTCCTTTGTTTTCTCAGTGGAGATGTACTGTATTGCTTTGGCACAGTTGCAGTTTAGGGATTTTAAATTTGTACTTTAATGCGTTATCGAATCACTCAAGATTATTTCTGATAAGGGCTGAAAATTATTCCCCATATGTAGTATATGCCTCCTTGCACTTTGTAAATACAAACTGATACGGTGATTTTCTGTTTTAAGGTCCTGTAAAATGAAAAGTGTTGCAATTGTTACCTGCTGAATAAGAATGTTGGGTCCAATGACCTGCTTTGTACACAGGCATTCATTTCTTGAACTCATTTTTTAAATCATAAATATGTAATTTGAGAGTAAAAATAAGAACTTACATTTTTATATAAATTAAAGAACTAATCAAGATTTTCGATTTGTGTCAATCTTCACACACCCTGACGTCATGTGCCATTTTTAAAGTCTCGTTTGAAAATAAAGCATATATATTTCACATTTATGTCAAATTATCTTCGGAGCAATTTTGTCCATGTTTTGAAATTAGGAGTGACGGAATAAATCATTACAATTTATGCAACATCCTTCTCCACACTTTTTTCAGCTACTGTGTATATTTGTGTGGCGATTACCATTAGAATCTAAGGCATAGAGTACACCGTAGATGGTGTTGGAAGTTCATGCTGCCACTCATTGTTTGTCATGGGATTTAATGTCTGCCTGCCTTTTCCTAGCTGTGAGTTTCGCCTCTCAAATAATTTCAGTGAAATCCATCTGGTCAGACAGCATCGCTGCAGGGATGGATGTCCTGCTACTGATTTAGAGAACATTTTTACAGAAGGGGCTTTTCTGTCTACGATACAATGTGGTGCACACTGACAGGGACATAGGCCTATAGGATGTGTGAGTGTCAGCTGCAGCTGGATACTATTGGCACCAAAAGAGACCAAGGTGGGTGCTATAATAGTGACACTTTCCTGTAGGCTTCGTAGGGCAAGAATCATACTAGGCTAGGCTACTCCTTTATGAGGACATTTAGAAAAAAAATTGCTACTTTATTGAGGAAAAATATACTTTTTATACCTGTAATATGTGATTGTCCCACCTAGCAATCTTAAGATGAATGCACTAACTGAGTCACCCTGGATAAGAGTGTCTGCTAAATTACTACAAAGTCAAATGTAATGAGGTCATTGTTGCATTTTTCAACTGGCAGGCACACTCCTATAAACCCAGTGGGTTTACAATATCAACAGAACAGCCCAGTTTGTATGGGGAAAAGCCTACCCTACTTGGTGACAGTTACCTTGCCTGTAAAATGGAAAATAATTACAACCCAACTTGTGTGTGTGTGGGAGGGGTTTGTTTCAGTTGTTTCCAAACCCAAACTATATAATGGAGAAGAGAACTACAGTAGTTTACATCAGGGATTCGCCCAAACTCGCTCCTGCCCCCCTCCCTGGGTAGAGATTTAGTTTTTTTCCCTAAAAATGCATGGCCGATTCAAATCAAAATCAGACCTTACCATTAAATTCTTTCTTACAATCCCTTAACCAACAATGTAGTTTAAGATAATATTTACTAAATAAACAAAAGTTTTAAAAAAAGAATAAAAAGCCACACAAAAGAACAATAAAGAGGCTGTATACAGGGGTACCGAGTCAATCTGTGGTGTACAGGTTAGTCAAGGTCATGTGTACATGTAGGTACGGGTAAAGTGACTACGCATGGATAATAAACAGTGAGTGCAGCAGTGTAAATAGTCCAGGTAGCCATTTGATTAATAATTCAAAACAATTCAAATAATCGAAGCTTGATCAACTAGGGCAAAAAAACAACACAGGACTGAGTTTGGGAAACCCTGGTTTATATCACCTGCTTCTGGTTTAAATGCATGTTAGGAATGCGACCCGGTTCCTACACGTAAGCATGACTTCTGCATTTTGACAGGGAGGGAGGACGTTATCTTGACCCGCATCCCCCTGGTTGGAATACAAATCATTATCCATCTACCTCACTTTACCTACGGACAGCTACAACACGGCACCAATATGGGTGAATGCTGTATGTCGGCTGAAGAATTGGAGAGAAATAAGATACATCAGGAGATTGAGAGACAGCTTCGCCGGGACAAGAGAGAATCTCACCGCGAGATAAAGTTGTTGCTTTTAGGTGAGTCATGGCGTATGCTATGTATAATTGGTTATTCGACAACTTTATGCGCTAGGTATAGTTAACTACGTTGATTTTATATCATTAAAAAATGTTAGAGGAATAGGCCTAGTCTAGATAGGGGTTTGACAATTATTTTAATCTTGCAAAAGAACATTTGACTTTCCTCAAATGGTTCCCATCATCTGTGGTTTAGTTTAAACTCGATTTGTCTTTACTCTGCTATAGATCAGTGCCATTTAAAGGCCCAGTGCAGTCAAAAACGAGATTTTCTGGGTTTTAAATATATTTCCACACTATGAGGTTGGAATAATACTGTGGAATGAGGTTGGAATAATACAGTGGAATGAGGTTGGAATAATACTGTGGAATGAGGTTGGAATAATACTGTGGAATGAGGTTGGAATAATACTGTGGAATGGTGAAAACAATGATATTCCCTTTTTAGTGTAAGAGCTGTTAAAAAGATATGCCTGATATGTCAGCCTGTTTTGGTGGTATGGAGTTTTGGCGCTAAATTAGTTAATAGATCAATAAGAAATAGGTGACCAACTGGCTCAAATCGGTATTAGGTAGCAAAATTGGAAATTGTGTTTTTTGCATTGGATACAAGTAGAGACTCAGAGCTACAAAATTGTATATCATACACTGCATTTGAGGACCAATGGGAAAGTAATTCTGCTTTGAAAGTTGACAAACTTGTAAACTCACTTTTGAGAAAATAGCTTTTGAATGTTTTGGTACATACCGAAGAGCTCTCCTTTGTCTACACCCATTCAGCATTGTTCACACCTTCTTAAGCCAGCCCCACCCATCTCTTTAAGGATTCACATGGGAGGTCATGTGAAAAACAGTGAGTAGTGTAGTAAAGATTAAGACTAACAGTGGCAAAAGTAGTCACCTACAATAAGGAAAAATTCCAGGCAAACAGAAAGTGTCCAGATAAAAATATTTGTATAAATATTAGATGACGCTTACCCAGACACACTAAATTGCTGGGTCATGTGAAAGAAATGCTATAAATCAAATCAAAACAAATCAAATGAGTAAATGAGTCACTTGCGCCGAAGACCTTACAGTGAAATGCTTACAAGCCCCTAACCAACAATGCATCTAAAAAAATATGAATAAGAAATAAAAGGAACAAGTAATTGGAGCAGTAAAATAACAAGAGCGAGACTATATACAGGGGTTACTGGTGCAGAGTCGATGTGCGGGGGCACCGGTTAGTCGAGGTAATTGAGGTGATATGTACATGTAAGTAGATTTATTAAAGTGACTATGTATAGATAATAACAGAGAGTAGCAGCGGTGTAAATGAGGGGATGGGGGAGCAATGCAAATAGTTTGGGTTGCCATTTTATTAGATGTTCAGGAGTCTTACTGCTTGGGGGTAGAAGCTGTTTAGAAGCCTCTTGGACCTAGACTTGGAGCCCCGGTACCTCAGCAGCTGAAACCTGGTTCCTGACTGAGTCCGAACACTCCTTGGCGACAACAACACCAGGCTCCAGAGCATCAAAACTCTAAAACAGGGAATAACAAAAAAAGTTAAGAAATTACAACCTTGCACAACATCAATTCACCTTCCAAGTTTAGATAAGAAGAATAACCTCATACAATGCAATTAAAATAATATTCACCTGAAGTCCTGGTACCGCTTGAACTGTGGCAGCGGAGTACAGAGTAACGTGTTGTTGCCAGCCATACAGTATTTTTCCACCAGCACCGTACCATCCTCCAGTCCAACCGGCTGTGGGACGTTGACCCCTGTCACAGTGCTATCCTTCACAACACCAGCAATCTCAGACAAAGTGTTCACTCTGGTCTTTCTGAAGCGCTGCTTTGGTGAGGCCGAAGCACCAGTCGGGGGCAAACTTGGTGTGGCCTGTGATCAGGAAGTGGAGGTCCAGACTGTGGTGGAGCTTGTGCACGGTCCACCAGACACAATACCAGAGCACAAACTTGTTCTTGTTATGGCCACTGCAGTTATCACAAATTAGGCACGTGTGTTTTTCCCCAACTCCGTAGTTGGTGAAGAAATAAGGCTTGTAGTTGACTGCGCTGATGGCTTTGCTGGATGTCATGCCTTCATCAATCAAGTACTTGACTCGTTGTGGTATTTCTTCACAGCAGACACCAAACAAGCCACACTGGCCAGGTAAAAAGTAGATGGGACCTGGTTGCGTAGGGTCCAGAATGATAGTGCAAACAACAAAAGAATATGAAGTTAATGAAAAGAAAATGTAACGTAAAACGTAAGATAATGTTTTAATGCATCATTATCAGGTAAGTTTCACTTACCTACAAATGTAAAGATCAGTAGCACTGTATACAGAAACATAATCTTGGAAACTGGAAATTAAAATGATAACACACAGCCCGACTACACACACCTCTAGAAAATACAGAAATAATGTTAGATCAATAAAAGTAGTGCCAATCGTGTTTGAGGTCAATTAAATAGTCAAAACGTTTTGCTTATGCTTCACATACCAAGTGTTGCCATCAATTCCTTATAGAGACGCCACACTGCTGCTTTTGTCACATGGAATGGCAGCAGCTTTCCACCAAAGTGTTTGTGTCCTGGGTGGCGTCCTGGTAATACTATTGCATTATCCTCTGCGTAGTTGTTGATGAAGAATCATCTTAAACTTTAGCCCCCACCCAAAATCTGACCATTTCACTCACCCTAGCATAGTTTTTTAGGCTGTTTTCATGTTAACCAGAGTGTTGGTAACTGTAACTGTGCTCCTGGCAACAATTTAACTACACTTTTTTGCCGATTTACTGACACCAGCCATATTCAACCAGTGTTGAGCGTTAGTAAATTCATCAGTTATTCTGCACTCTGGCACACTCGGACGAGAGCAATCTGAACAGTAGTTGCAGTGAAGTTCTAATAAAATGAATACTTGCATAGTCGACTCTTTTGTTAAGTTTTAATACGCAATTCTTTAAAAAAACTGCTTTTGACAGGATTACCTATCAGTAGGTATCCTGGTACCTATTACCTATCAGACCCCTATTACCTACAGGGGGTCTGATATCCAGAAGCTATTTTCAGTCATAAGAGAAATTATGGACTAAATTTGTTACTAACCATGCAAATTTTTTTTATAATAGCACAATTGGTTAGGACCCGTAAAACAGCAGCCATCCCCTCCTGCACCATGAGATGAACATCTAGTCTATATATCACCTCTATGGAATAGTAGGCTGCATCTTCCCTGACAGGACAAGTTTTCTTATCATAGTTGTTCTCCAGAGAAGCCCTGGGCAGTTGAATAGGTATGAGTCACTCCAAACCCCATTCTCCACATAGAAACCTGTTATTAAACCAGTAGATAATTGAGCAGACACTCAGAACAAGGCTACACTTTTTGTCTTGGTGATTTTCAGCCCTGAAAAAGGTGAGTATTACTGGCAGAGTAATTACAGTCAGGTCGAATAACAGTCGGCTACATTTTTAAAATGACTGTCTGTACCTCTGCATGACATAGTTTAAATGTGCTGTACAAAGTGTGACAATGTGTAATCTAGGGGTGACTGGTGGTGAGTGGGCATTATCATTCATAGAATAGTCCTTCAAAACTACTTGGAGAGGGACCAAGAAGCACTTTCTGAAAGCCTCTATCCTACATCACACTTATCTCACCAGCATCTCTCTTCTATCCAAATCTAGCACATTTTAACTCTCTGATCAGCAGTTATGGCTATGTGTGGTATGTGGACAAGTGACAGTAGTTGATCCTGGCTTGCATTTTAATGCAACAGTCATGTGAGGCCAACTACAATGCAATTTAATGTCAGAATTTCTCATAGTGAAATGATTACTAGCCACACCGTACTATATGAAGGCCTACTGCACTATTGCACTATTGTAATAGCTACATGAAGGCCTACTGCACTATTGTAATAGCTACATGAAGGCCTACTGTACTATTGTAATAGCTACATGAAGGCCTACTGCACTATTGTAATAGCTACATGAAGGCCTACTGTACTATTGTAATAGCTACATGAAGGCCTACTGCACTATTGTAATAGCTACATGAAGGCCTACTGCACTATTGTAATAGCTACATGAAGGCCTACTGCACTATTGTAATAGCAACATGAAGGCCTACTGTACTATTGTAATAGCTACATGAAGGCCTACTGCACTATTGTAATAGCTACATGAAGGCCTACTGCACTATTGTAATAGCTACATGAAGGCCTACTGCACTATTGTAATAGCTACATGAAGGCCTATTGCACTATTGCAAAATTTTCACACGGTGCATTTTACTACTTACTATCAAAACATGGATTGTTCTTAGGTTATTTTAGGAATGCGTTAAGTATTACAGGACATTGAAGAAAGGTCAAACCAATCTTATCCTTCAGCTCTAGTTAACAAACTTCTCAATGTATTCCTGCTCTAAAGGTCGTATTATTGGCCAATAAGCCAAAGTATGCAATACATGTGGATGAAGTGGTACCTTTATGTAACACACACCCACATGTAACACACACATTCTCGTACACACATGCGTACATAAACTCACACACACACACACATTTGTTTTAATATCCTTGTCTGGACCAAACAATTGATTCCCATTCAAAAATAAGCATAAATACCCTTTTTCCTTGTGGAGACCGGCAAAACATTTTCCTTGTTTTACTATACTTGTGAGGACTTCTGGTCCCCACAAGGATAGTAAAACGAAACACACATACACTGAGGGTTGTGCTCAATTCGCAATTTTGGAATTGACTCCAATAG
Source organism: Oncorhynchus keta (assembly GCF_023373465.1). Classification (NCBI taxonomy): domain Eukaryota; kingdom Metazoa; phylum Chordata; class Actinopteri; order Salmoniformes; family Salmonidae; genus Oncorhynchus; species Oncorhynchus keta. Next base: position 41,035,606 of record NC_068432.1, read on the forward strand.
ACCTCAACAGCTTGTAGTCCCAAAAACAGGAAATTAGTAGAATATTTGCATAAATGTTTGTTTTCAGTGGTCATTCCTTCTAAGATTAACCTGAAAATCAATTGTTTCATCAATATTTGATATGCATGTGTATAACAACATGTTTGATGTTTTACGTACAATATGTTTATTTGTATAGACTACACCTAATTTAGAAGAGGCATTTTGAATTTCATAGGAAATATAATAAAATTTTGTGAAATTCTTTAAGAAATTCTTTATCCTGTTTACTACATAAATTCAAGAATTGAATTGGGATTTGTGAGGCACTCTCAATTCCATTCTAAATTGAGCCCAATCCTGACACACACCGACATTCACAGACTCATGTCTCTCCTTTCCCAGGGACTGGTGAGAGTGGGAAGAGCACCTTCATCAAGCAGATGAGGATCATCCATGGGACGGGCTACTCCGAGGAGGACAAACGAGGCTTCACCAAGCTGGTGTACGGGAACATCGTCATTGCTGTTCAGAAAATGATCCAAGCCATGAAGACCCTACGGATTGATTTCAAAGATCACCAGAACATTGCAAGCAGCTTGTCAGAAGATTCAGTATCATATGATTGTGTTTTTCTAAAGGGGCTTGCTGGTTCATAAATTTAAGTATCAATCTCTAGGAACATCTACTCTATGAATAGGTTTTTATTGTCATGTCTAAAATGACATCTCTGTGTGTTCCAGGGCCATGCAGACAAGCTGAGCAGGGTGGAGGCAGACATATTGACCAACCTGGAACCATGGCAGGTGGATGGCATCAGAAGACTGTGGAGTGACCAGGGTATGCAGAAGTGCTACGAGCGCAGGAGGGAGTACCAGCTCTCTGACTCTACCAAATAGTGAGATTTGTCTTTTACCCACTCACTCAGTCCAAGCTCAGGTATACATGCATGTACACTCAACAAGTCCCAGCTCCTTGAATCAGCCAAATGTGTGATCTGTATCCATAGATAGATAGATATGACTATGCACTCCATAATAAGTCAGGTATCTAGTGTTAGGGTATTTAGCAAAGTATGTGCCACTGCAAATGCATTTTCCAATGTTATTTTCATGACAGTTACCTGAGTGACCTGGACAGAATCGCTGCACCCTCATACCTCCCCACTCTGCAGGATATCCTCAGGGTCAGGGTCCCTACCACTGGCATCATAGAGTACCCCTTTGACCTCAAGACTGTCATCTTCAGGTCAGTAACCTCTCTATTGGAGTAATGGTGTCAGAGCCTTGTTGTCCACTGAGGCTATGGTTCTGTTTATATACTTCTACTATACTTTTTTCCACCCTTCCTTTCTTCCTTCCTTCCTTCCAGTAATCTCTGATCTAACTTGTTTGGATCTTTGAAAGCTATGTACTGTAGTTGAGCTCTTACCTCCACTTATTTAGGAATATTAGACCAGTGATTACTTCAAGGAAGAGTGGAGGGAATGAGGGAAGGAAGTATTCCCCATGTCAGCATTTTAAATGACACCCTGAAGGTGGTTCCCTATAGCTGGAATAGAGTGTGATTTGAGATGTGTTCCATGTTGTTTTTACCAGGATGGTGGATGTTGGAGGTCAAAGGTCAGAGAGGAGGAAGTGGATCCACTGTTTTGAGAGGGTCACCTCCATCATCTTCCTGGTGGCTCTCAGCGAGTACGACCAGGTTCTCTATGAGAGCGCCAATGTGGTGAGTTGTTTCTCCCATGGTCACATAAAGTCAAATAAATTATTTGGGGTACTGTAAAATGTACTACCACTACCAGCCAGGTAGACTCCCTTCATTGTGTACGTGCGCAGTAGTGTATAATCAAAGATTATGGAGGGTTCAATGTGGAGGGTTCAATGTGGAGGGTTCAATTTAATTCCAAGCCTAAGTGTTTTTAGACATATATTATTCTACCAATAACACATTTGAACATGATATGAATCTTCCTATGTGTTTATGTTCCTTGCAGAATCGATTAGAGGAGAGCAAAGCCTTGTTTACAACCATTGTCACCTATCCCTGGTTCCAGGAGTCCTCCATCATCCTCTTCCTCAACAAAACAGACCTCCTAGCAGACAAGATCTTACACTCCAACTTAGCAGACTACTTCTCAACGTTCACTGGTTAGTACACTAGACTAGTACACTGGTAGTCATACATTTAGTTGTATATTCAGGCTATACTCCAACCTTGCTGACTACTTTCCTAAGTACACTGGATAGTTATGCCTTGATAGGTGTGTGTCAATATCTTTTACATATCCATTGTTGGGGTCAATTCCACCTAAATTCCAATGAATTAGAGTTCATTCCTATATATAAAAAATCAGAGTCCATATCCAATCCAAGTGACGGGAACTAGAAGGGACCCCAACTCTGACCGTATTATGCACGAAGCGATTCCCAGTGTATTTTACAAACATTCTTTTTCATAAATGTATTTTTTTAAAGGTCCACAGAGAGATGCAGAGTCTGCTAAGATGTTCATCCTGAACATGTACAAAGAGCAGCACATAGGGCGTCACAAATCTCTGTACAACCACTTCACCTGTGCTACCGATACAGAGAACATCAGAGTTGTCTCCAAAGCTGTCAGGGACACAGTCTTCCAAGAAAACCTGGATCGGTTCGGGTTAGGGGTTTAGGACTAGTGTGGTCACGGTTATATGCTACAAACATGTTATTTTAGTTTGGGGTTACAGTTTTGCTACAGAATAACTGTGGTCGTGAATAACACACTTTCTTACTAGAGCAGGACTTCAGAAACATTGTGATTTACACTGCCGTTCAAAAGTTTGGGGTCACTTAGAAATGTCCTTGTTTTTTAAAGAAAAGCACATTTTTTGTCCATTAAAATAACATACAATTATTGTGAATCTAATGTACTTGTCCTCTTGCTCACTCAGAGTTGATATTGAGAACTCTCCATAGAGACTGGTGTTTTGCGGGTCAACAGTGAAGCGGCGACTCTGGGATGCTGGCCTTCTAGGCAGAGTTGCAAAGAAAAAGCCATATCTCAGACTGGCCAATAAAAATACAAAATTAAGATGGGCAAAAGAACACAGACACTGGACAGAGGAACTCCTAGAACTGCCTAGAAGACCAGCATCCCGGAGTCACTGTTGATGTTGAGACTGGTGTTTTGCGGTTACTATCTAATGAAGCTGCCAGTTGAGGACTTGTGAGGCGTCTGTTTCTCAAACTAGACACTGTAATGTACTTGTCCTCTTGCTCAGTTGTGCACCGGGGCCTCCCACTCCTCTTTCTATTCTGGTTAGAGCAAGTTTGCGCTCTTCTGTGAAGGGAGTGGTATACTGCGTTGCACAAGATATTCAGTTTCTTGGCAATTTCTCACATGGAATAGCCTTAATTTCTCAGAACAAGAATAGACTGACGAGTTTCAGAAAAAAGTGCTTTGTTTCTGGCCATTTTGAGCCTGTAATCGAACCCACAAGTGCTGATGCTCCAGATACTCAACTAGTCTAAAGAAGGCCCGTTGTATTGCCTCTTTAATCAGCATAACAGTTTTCAGCTGTGCTAACATAATTGCAAAAGGGTTTTCTAATGATCAATTAGCCTTTTAAAATGATAAACTTGGATTAGCTAACACAACGCGCCATTGGAACACAGGAATGATGGTTGCTGATAATGGACCTCTGTACGCCTATGTAGATATTCCATAAAAAACATCTGCAGTTTACAACATTAACAAAGTCTACACTGTATTTCTGATACATTTGATGTTATTTTAATGGACAAAAAACGTGCTTTTCTTTCAAAAACAAGGACATTTCTATGTGACCCCAAACTTTTGAACGGTTGTGTGTATATATATATATGTATTTTTTTTTTTAAATATATTTTTATATATCAGCAGTTGTCGCAGTGCTATACAGATACCCAGCCTAAAACCCCAAAGAACAACCATGGAGTTTTTCCTGGCCACTGTGCTTCTGCATTGCTTGCTCTTTATGGGTTTAGGCTGGGTATCTGTAAAGCACTTCATGACAACTGCTGATGTAAAAGGGCTTAATAAAATACATGTGATTGAATTTGATTGTAAAACGTATGAATTGTAAGAAATAACAGACAGTCTCCTGAACATCTACCATATTATGAGATGGGGTATCAGTAGGCTATCCCATCTGTATGACATGGTTGATGAGAAAAATACCCTGGGAAGAATGTTGCCGATCCTGCCTGCACAGTTCCTGCAGGTTAAGAGGAAGTAAAGGGAATATATGCCTACAGAGTCAAAGTTCCTTAGTTTACATTTGTGTTGTAATAGGTGCGTTTCACATTGTTTTATAATTGACACTTTCCTCCTTTTTTGTATCTATAAAACCTCAAATAAATTATCAACACAATTATCAACACATTCACAGGATTCTGGAATGGTCACTGGTTTGTTCATGTTTGTGCAGGTATCTTAGCAATAAATCATTAAAATCGGCCCTATGGAGAGTTCTGTCTCATTTCTCACAGGACATGTAGAGTAGGGAACTAACCTGTGGTTTAATATTGTAATAGTTCATGATAGTCTATATAATATATTATAAACTGGGTGGATTGATTGACGGAAAGCAGGTATGACAAAACATTTATTTTTTACTCTTCTCATTATGTTTAACCAGTTTATAATAGCAATAAGGAACTTTGGGTATTGCCAATATACCACAGCTAAGGGCTGTGTGTGTGCCTTATTGTGCCTTAGTGTGCCTTATTGTGCCTTAGTGTGCCTTATTGTGCCTTAGTGTGCCTTATTGTGCCTTATTGTGCCTTAGTGTGCCTTATTGTGCCTTATTGTTTTAATATATAATAGAAGGGTTATAATAAGGAATAGTACGTCACCTCATTATTGGCTTTTTGAACAGCCAGATTGTGTATTTCAGTGCTTGACTTGGGCTGGAGATGTCCAGAACACCGTACCAGCACTTTACATTTTGGGAAATTGCATACCAAAGCAGCCTATCGCTGGCCCAGATTCACACACCAAGGCAAAACAAATAATCAAAGCAGAATGAAGGCGGAATCTTCATTTAATAACAATGGAGAGTGGGCATTCATTTTCTGATTCCTCTGTTCAAATGTATCTGCCGCTAGTCTGTGAATCAGTGAATGACAGTACACTGAAAATGTGCCAACCTGAATGGCCAAATCAGGTTCCAAATGGTCAAATCAGGTTTTGTAAGGTCATGGAAAGTCATGGAAATTAGTTTCCTAATTGTTCATGTAATTCATGAAAGCACACTTGTAAATATGATCAATCAATAAAAATAACTACATATCAGCCATTATCGTTTTGACCCTTCAGTGCATGTCTGTGGTGTATGTCTGTGAGAGAAAACCACATTTTAGCAGCAGGTATAAAATAATGGCAGACAAACTAGATAGCTATAGGTATGTTTTGAATTGGCTAACTAAGCATTCATTTCGTTGTTGTCTTTCCACCAGCACTGCAGAGCCTAAATAAATCTTTACTGATAGAAAACTGGGATTCCCCTCTATTAAACAGAAGCAATATAACTGCGAACATCATTAGAAAATATTCTAAGAACTTTCTGTGCATAGATCTCCACAACACATGAATAATTTTATAAAGACAAATGTATTTGGTTGTAATGTTGAGAAAGCCAAGCCTGCACACCCAGGAGCTCTCCAGATGGAGGGTTGACCACATGTTGACAACGTGACTAACAGTGCAGTTCTATGTGGGGGGCTAAGTGCTTTGATCAAGGGTACAATGGTAGGAGGTGGTAGGTCTACATGGGATTGGACTCACCACTTTTCCAGTGTCAGTAATGCTTACTTTTTCATATAATATGAATATGAATGAAAATGTAGTTACACGTCATGGAGAAGTCAAGGAAAATATGTATTAACCGTTAACAGTGAATAATCAGAGGTATCTATAGCATAATGTCATTTGTGAATTTCAGCGAACATAGTCTAATGGATGACTTGGGAAAAGACAGCTCCTGCACTTCTTCCATCACAAGTCAAGCTCTGGTGTTAACACACACACGTACACACGTACACACGTAGACACACACACACACGCACATGCACATGCACACGCACACACACACATACACACACACACACACACACACACACACGCACACACACACACACACACACACACACACACACACACACACACACACACACACACACACACACGTACACACACACACACACACACACACACACACACACACACACGTACACACACACACACACACACACACACACACACACACACACACACACACACACACACACACACACACACACTCACACACACGTACACACACACACACACACACACACACACACACACACACACACACACACACACACACACACACACACACACACACACACACACACACACACACACACACACACACACACACACACACACACACACACACACACACACACACACACACACACACACACACACACACACACACACATAGGTATGACGGTGGCAGGACATCGTGGCAACGACCTTTGTACCAAACAGGCAGCAGTCATGTGTGCTGTACTTTCAGACTCCTATCTCTTCCTGTTTAACTGGTGAGACCGAGACCAAGAACAGAGGTGAGTGACTAAACAAACAAACATGCGCCCGTCCAAAGAGGATCTCCTCAGAGCAAAGATCTTCCAACTATGTAGAATTAAGTTTTGTCATTTAACAACCAGTGTTTGCAACTATTTACTGTATACTTGAAATCCCTGCTCATATTTGAAAGTTCCACATCTCTATTGTGTCGTAGGAGACACTGGCTATTGTTCGATCTTCCTGTTTTTTATATATTTTTTATTTTTGATTGCATTAGGTGAGGACATGCTGTATTTATTTTCTATTGTTTGATTGAAATATCAAGTGCTTGTTATCCTTAGATAGTGTATTATATATATATTATAATGAAGACAATAAGGCAGATACTATACATGGAGAAATATGGGAGATGAATGAGACTGTAGGTAGGTGTGTTTATTTAGGAGACACTGAAGCAATTTAAGGTTACCAGACATGATAACTGAACATTTATAGTGGGTGGAACTAGCAAATGGTCGTAAAATTAGAACATTAGTAAAGGTGGTAGTCATACAGTTTAATGCTCATCATAAAGCACTGCTACGTATTTACAACATTTTCTGATCAATTTATTTAGATTAATAAAATAACATGGAATGGCTTCTAAAATACATCGATTGTCTTAAATAGTGAAAGCAAGGGATTCATTTGAATTATACTGTTTCCTTTCAACTCATTGTTTCTCTTTTAGCCCTGAGGGATGATAAAAACCTCTTTTAGCTGCGCAGTCGGGCTTACAACTCCTCTCAGTTGGCCTCTAATGATAACACACACACGCACGCACAACTGGAGAAGCAGGGGATTGCCTTTATTTGGTGCCAGCCTGGGTCATGTGACCACAAAATGGTGGAAGCTGTGAGCAGTTTGCAAGCTGAGCATCTCTACCAAGAGCCTGGGAGGAAAATAAAGACAAAAAGGGAGATACAGCTGAAATCCATGCTCTGAGACAGAGAAGGACAGAGATTCCTGTGCCCCAGTAGTGGTGAGTGGATGAGTTAAATGTGATGCAGAATAAAGGAAAGGGGAGAAGAGAGAGATGTATTTATTTTCTAGAGACAGGAAGAGAGGGAGAGAGAGGGAGGGGCTGCTGCCATCAGCACTGTGTTGCTGTGCTGCGGTGTGTGTATTAGGCGGTTCATCGCCGTCCATGGAGCAAAGCAGCTGATGCTGGTCTTGCTATACCGACCATATGTGTGTTTATCTGTGTGTATGTGTGTGTGTGAATCAGCAGTATGTAATTCATCTCTTCTGTTCAGAATTCAGCTATTCTAATCAGCATGTTTTTAGTTTGTTACATTTGCCAATGCAATCAGATTTGTCTTCTCCCGTCTGGAAGAGAAACTAGGATCAGTTCAGTATTTTCATGTGCGTGAGTGCACGTGAAGGTTGGTTCATTTGCATCTGTGCCTAATCTGTGCTCGAGTGAGCGTGTGGACATTTGAATCAGCAGAGAGACTGAAAAGAGGAGAGAGGGAAGAGAAGAGAACGGGAGGAGAGAGGGAGGAGAATGGGCTGCTGATGATGTAACAGCTTTACCCTACCTTCCCATCCCTCTCTCCGCCTCCTCCTGCAAGAAACGGATGGATGATTCACAGAGAAGGAGAGATCTGACGACCTTAACTCCAACCCTCCTCCCACTCCCCCCTCTTCTCCCTCTCCCCTCCTCTCCTCTTCTCCCTCTCTTTCTCCTCTCCCCTCCCTCTTTTCCTTCTCCCCCTCTTCCTCCCACTCCCCTCTCTTCTCCCTCCCCCCATCTCCTTCTCCCCCTCTTCCTCCACTCCCATTCATGTTTTCTACTTCCCTCCCACCCCTCCCTCATCTCCCTCTCCCCCTCTTCCTCCACTCCCATTCCTCTTTTCTACTCCCCTCCCACCCCTCCCTCATCTCCCCCTCTTCCTCCACTCCCATTCCTCTTTTCTACTCCCCTCCCATCCCCCCTCTCCCCTGTTTCCTCCACTCCCCTCCCTCATCTCCCTCTCCCCTCTTCCTCCACTCTCCCTCTCTTCTTCCTCTTCCCCTCTACTCCCTCTCCCTCCCACTCCTCTTCCTCCCCTCTACTCCCTCTCCCTCCCACTCCTCTTCCTCCCCTCTACTCCCTCTCCCTCCCACTCCTCTTCCTCCCGTCTACTCCCTCTCCCTCCCACTCCTCTTCCTCCCCTCTACTCCCTCTCCCTCCCACTCCTCTTTCTCCACTCTACTCCCTCTCCCTCCCACTCCTCTTCCTCCCCTCTACTCCCTCTCCCTCCCACTCCTCTTCCTCCACTCTCCCTCCCCTTCCTTTTCTGACCCTCATCCACCCTCCCTCTTCTACCTCTCCCCATTTTCTCCCTCTCCCCCTTTTCTCCCTCTCCCCCTTTTCTCCCTCTACCCCTCTTCCTCCTCTCCCCTCTAGTGGGGTAAATTCAAATCATCCCAGCAGCAATGATAGAGACACAATCCTTTAAGACAGTGTGCCTGTAGAAGATGTGACTGTGTGACTGTGTGTACTACAGTATTGCCAACTGAGTTCACTCACTGTGTGTGTATGAGCAAACACATAACACAGTCAAGCTCTCACTGGTACGCAGTATCAATAGTCTTAGTATAGGGACTATTGTGGATGATGTCTTAGTATAGGGACTATTGTGGATGATGTCTTAGTATAGGGACTGTTGTGGATGATGTCTTAGTATAGGGACTATTGTGGATGATGTCTTAGTATAGGGACTATTGTGGATGATGTCTTAGTATAGGGACTATTGTGGATGATGTCTTAGGATAGGGACTATTGTGGATGATGTCTTAGGATAGGCAATATTGTGGATGATGTCTTAGGATAGGGACTATTGTGGATGATGTCTTAGTATTTGTATTTATTATGGATCCCCATTAGCTGCTGCCAAGGCAGTCCCCATATACATTCGCAGATTTTACAACACACTGTGTGTCCTCAGGCCCATACTCCACCACTACCAAATATCTACAGTAGAAAAATCCATGTGTATGTGTGTTTATAGTGCATATGTTATCGTGTGTGTCTGTGTATGCATGTGTCTGTGTCTATGTTTGATGTGTTAGTATAGGGACTATTGTGGATGATGGATGATGATTCTCCCCAGCAATGTAGAGGTTGAAGGACCACAGTAGAGGGTTTGGGACCTTGTAACCTGTCTGTTGAAGTGAAGAATCTATTCTCTCTTTGTGGTGCAAGAAATTAAAGCCCTGTTGTTTAGATAATGACACACACACATACACACACACACACACACACACACACACACACACACACACACACACACACACACACACACACACACACACACACACACACACACACACACACACACACAAAGTTGAACCAGAGGAGTTAGCTCCTCCCACCAGCCTTCTCTGACATGGACAAACTCACACATGCGCACACTCTTTATTGAGTCTGTATTCAGTATGTCATTGGTCTCCGTGTTCTCTTCAGGTCCCACTGGGTGATGAGGGTATGGACCTGGCATCTCACAGTAAGATGAGCTCAGAGGTGGCCGAGGGCAGACCAGGTGAGCCTCAGTTAGACACTGGCAACTCTGTGTGTGATAGGTTATTATTCCATCATTACTCTTTGGCTACCTGCAGGACTGAGCTGTCAGTTTACTTAATTAGGCACCCTCTCACAGTTACATACAGCAGCATGATGAGGCGAGTTACTCATACAGACACATTAACTCATTCCTAATGCACATTTACTGCTATATCATTTAAAAGTCCAAATGTTCTTTAGCACAGAAGACAACCAGACAAAATGCCATAACACACGACTCCACAAGAGATAAGGAGTGATGAAGAGAGACAGATGGATCATTCTAACATGTACAGTGACTCTTCCCCCTCTCTCCCTGTAGCCCCTCCCAACTCGCTGCCCCTGCAGGGCACGCCGGGTGGCCCCTCCCAAAGGAAGAAGCTCTCCGCCCCGCGTATCAGCCTTTCACTGGACCAGAGTGAAGACGACGCCCTAGAGACACCCGATGACCTGGACATTAACGTGGACGACCTGGATACGCCTGACGACACAGACTATCTGGACTACACCGACAATGAGCTGGACTGGGAGGGTGAGTCAGTCTAGGAGTACGTCCCAAATGGCACTCTTAAGTACACTTTACAGTATAGGTCCATTTCAGACAGTCTAATATACCAAACAAGATATTTCACCACTTGGGAAGCTGTATCAATGAAAATGAACATTTTATTCCGTATACCTAATTTCTCTGTAATTAAATGTTTGTGGTTGGATTTATAGTATGTCTGTGTTTTTTCTACTAGCTGTGTTTCTGTTGTTTTTTCCCCAAACCAGAACCCCCGACAGCCAATCGCAACACATCAAAAGAGCCGTGCGAGCCGATTCCTACGTGCAGTGCAGCGGAGGAGCGTCAGGATGCGAAGCTGTGGAGGGCCGTGGTCATCGGAGAGCAGGAACACCGCATCAACATGAAGATCATCGAGCCCTACCAGAGAGTTATATCACATGGAGGTACAGGAAAGTTCGGATTGTTGTTCGGTGTTTTTATACCTTCTTTTTTTATATACCTTATTTTACCTCCTTTCTCTTGATGGGGTCTCCCATACAAAACAGATTTTAATTTCATGGAATGTAATGGGACTTAATTACAGGTAAAAAATGTAATATTCAGACATACACTGACATACCGATGGCAGATGACAGAGAGAAATACAAACAAACTGAGAAACGAAACAGCCAAACACCTCAACCAACCCTACCCTACCCTACCCCACCCAACCCAGACCCAACCCACGATCTAGCCTCTGAGACAGGGTACTCTTGTAAACTGTTGTAGTGTGGGCAATATTTTAATATTTCTTTTGAAGTGTTGTTTTTCCTTCATCAGGGTACTATGGAAATGGAGTGAACGCCATAATAGTGTTTGCAGCGTGTTTCCTCCCAGACAGTGACAGTGAGGACTACCATGAAGTCATGGAGAACCTCTTCCTGTAAGTTGCACCTATCCTCACTCTCATTAGTACTGACTTAGGCACCTTTTAAAGGTGATGCACGCGGAGATCACATTCACTATAAATGCTGAATATTTCAGCTCAATCTGAAATTACCTTTAAATGTCAAGCAAGCTATTACTCAGTTATTGTGTGGATCGGGAATGTTTCCCGACCTTACTCCCCTATCCCTGTTTCGAAACGTAGACCTGTGACCGAACAATACACACGTTATGTGTAGATGTTTTGATGGATATACTGATAACTAATTGCGTTTTATGGTTAAGTTCATGTCTGTCTTTATTTCCAAGAAAAATAACTTGAAGAGCAATGTTGTAAATATTCTGCATGTACCTTCCAATCGTTCACTGTCATACTCCTCTCTTGTTCTTCATTTCAGTGATATTTCAGATGTTTCTCCACTCTTTGGACATGTTTTAAATCATACACTAGAATCTAGTGATTAGATTGATTTACATTTGACATTTTGTCATTTATCAGATGCTCTTATCCACAGCGACTTACAATTAGTGCATTCATTTTAAGATAGCTAGGTGAGGCAAACTCATATCACAGTGGTAGTAAGTACATTTCCCTCAATAAAGTAGTTATCAGCGAAGTCAGTGATAGTAGTTTGATGTGTACTTGCCCTGCTGTTTGCCCTGCCGGCAGGTATGTGATCAGCACGTTGGAGCTGATGGTGGCAGAGGACTATATGATTGTCTATTTGAACGGAGCCACGCCCCACAGGAGGATGCCTGGAATGGGCTGGCTCAAGAAGTGCTACCAGATGATTGACAGGAGGTAGATTGCTTTTTACAATGTTTGATTCATGGATGAGTAGATGGATGAATTATATTTGTAGTATGAAAAAGTGCAAGGGGATAGAATCAGGACCACGGGATAAAATGTGATAGGATTAACATGTATTTACAGTTGAAGTCGGAAGTTTACATAAACTAGTTTTAATGACTCCAACCTAATTATTTCAACCACTCCACAAATTTCTTGTTAACAAACTATAGTTTTGGCAAGTTGGGTACGACATCTACTTTGAGCATGACACAATTAATTTTTCCAACAATTGTTTCAGACAGATTATTTCACTGTATCACAATTCCAGTGGGTCAGAAGTTTACATACACTAAATTGACTGTGCCTTTAATCAGCTTGGAAAATTCCAGAAAGTGATTTCATGGCTTTAGAAGCTTCTGATAGGCTAATTGACATAATTTGAGTCAATTGGAGGTGTACCTGTGGATGTATTTCAAGGCCTACCTTCAAACTCAGTGCCTCTTTTCTTGACATCAGGGGTGAATCAAAAGAAATCAGCCAAGACCTCAGAAAAAACATTGTAGACCTTCACAAGTCTGGTTGATCCTTGGGAGCAATTTTCAAATGCCTGAAGGTACACGTTCATCTGTACAAACAATAGTACGCAAGTATGAACACCATGGGACCGCACAGCTGTCAGAACGCGTCTTCTTCCTGAGCGGTATATCTCCTAGAGATGAACATACTTTGGTGCAAAAAGTGCAAATCAAACCCCAGAACAACAACAAATTACCTTCTGAAGATGCTGGAGGAAACAGGCAAAAGTATATATCCACAGTAAAACGTGTCCTGTTTCGACATAACCTGAAACACTGCTCAGCAAGGAAGAGCCACTGCTCCAAAACCACCATAAAAAAGCCAGACCACGGTTTGCAACTGCACATGGGGACAAAGATCGTACTTTTTAGAGAAATGTCCTTTGGTCTGATCAAACAAAAATAGAACTGTTTGGCCATAATGACCATCGTTATATTTGGAGGTAAAAGGGGGAGGCTTGCAAGCCGAAGAACACCATCCCAATCGTGAAGCACAGGGGTGGCAGCATCATGTTGTGGGAGTGCTTTGCTGCAGGAGGGACTGGTGCACTTCACACAATAGATGGCATCATGAGGGTGGACAATTATGTGGACATATTGAAGCAACATCTCAAGACATCAGTCAGGAAGTTAAAGCTTGGTCGCAAATGGGTCTTCCAAATGGACAATGACCCCAAGCATACTTCCAAAGTTGTGGCAAAATGGCTTAAGGACAACAAAGTCAAGGTATTGGAGTTGTAACGGTTTTCTTGTGGTGAAGGAGAGGCGGACCAAAACGCAGCATGGTTATATTGATTCATGTTTAATAAAAAAAAGATAAACACGAACACTACAAAACAATAAATGTGGAAAACCAAAAACAGCCCTATCTGGTGCAAACACAGAGACAGGAACAATCACCCACAAAACCCAACACCAAACAGGCTAACTAAATATGGTTCCCAATCAGAGACAATGACTAACACCTGCCTCTGATTGAGAACCATATCAGGCCAGACATAGAAATAGACAAACAAGACATCCAACAGAATGCCCACTCAGATCACATCCTGACCAAACAAAACATAGAAACATACAAAGCAAACTATGGTCAGGGTGTGACAGGAGTGGCCATCACAAAGCCCTGACCTCAATCCTATAGAAAATGTGTGGACCGAACTGAAAAAGCATGTGTGAGCAAGGAGGCCTACAAACCTAACTTAGTTACACCAGCTCTTTCAGGAGGAATGGGCCAAAATTCACCCAACATATTGTGGGTGTCATGGCTGATTTCCTCCTCTTCGTCTGAGCCCGGCCGATACGAGGAGCTGGTATGTTCCGCACTGGGGGCGCAGGTCTCCTGCCTGGCTTCGCCTTACTCCCTGTGTGCCTCCCCCAATACATTTTTGGGGCTGACTCTTGGGCTTCCATCCACGCCGCCGTGCTGCCTCCTCATACCAACGCCTCTCCACCTTCGCTGCCTCCAGCTCCGCTTTGGGGCGGCGATATTCCCCTTTTCCGTCCAGTATCTCCTCCCAAGTCTAATAATCCTGATTGCGTTGCTCCTCCTGCCGCTGCCTGTCACCACGCTGCTTGGTCCTGTTTTGGTGGGTAATTCTGCCACGGCTGATTTCCTCCTCTTCGTCTGAAGACCAATATGCAGCGTGGTAAGTGTCCATAGTTGTTTTTAATTAAATTACCTGAACACTACAAAACAATAAACGAACCGTGAACAACTGAAACCGAAACAGTACCGTGTGGTGAACAAACACAGACACGGAAACAATCACCCACAAAGTACCCACAGAATATGGCTGCCTAAATATGGTTCCCAATGAGAGACAACGATAGACAGCTGCCTCTAATTGAGAACCAATTCAGGCAATCATAGACATACAATATACCTAGAAAGGAAACAGCCTCATAAACATACAAAACCCAAAACCCCTAGACAAGATAAAAAGTGTGGGTGTGACAGTGGGAAGTTTGTGGAAGGCTACCCGAAACGTTTGACCAAAGTTAAACAATTTGAAGCCAATGCTATCAAATACTAATTGAGTGTATGTAAACTTCTGACCCACTGGGAATGTGATGAAAGAAATCAAAGCTGAAATAAATAATTATATCTACTATTATTCTGACATTTCACATTCTTAAAATGAAGTGGTGACCTAACTGACCTAAGACAGGGAATTATTACTAGGATTAAATGTCAGGAATTGTGAAAAACTGTATTTTTCACAATTCCTGACTGAGTTCAAATGTATTTGGTGTATGTAAATTTAGACTTCAACTGTATTACCCCATGTGTTCAACAGTAATAACATTGTATCATGCCACCACACACAAACACTCAATATGATCATTTTTATGAATGTTTGGTTACAGGCTCAGGAAGAATTTGAAATCTTTCATCATTGTCCACCCGTCCTGGTTTATACGGACCATCCTAGCCATCACCAGGCCCTTCATAAGGTAATCACATGTAGACAGTGCCTTCAGAAATGATTCACACCCCATGACGTTTTGTTGTGACAAAGTGGTAGTAAAACTGATTTGTCATTTTTTTTGTCAACAAGCTACACAAAATACTCTAATGTCAAAGTACAAGAAAAGTCTAACATTTGTAAAAATAAAAAAAAGAAGAAGAAAAAGAAAAGGAAAACTAGTATATCTTGATATATCAAATCACTTTTGGCAGTGATTATAGTTGTGAGTCTTTCAGGATGTCTCTAAGAGCTTTCCACACATAGATTGTGCAACATTTGCCCATTATTATTTTTTGCAATTCTTCAAGCTCAAATTGGTCAAATTGGTTGTTGATCATTGCTAGATAACCATTTTCAGTTCTTACCATAGATTTTCAAGCAGTTTTAATTCAAAACTGTAACCAGGACACTCAGGAACATTCTCTGTCTTCTAGGTAAAAATCTCCCGTGTAGATTTGGCCTTGTGTTTTAGTTATTGACCTGCTGAAAGGTGAATTCATCTCCCATTGTCTGGTGGGAGGTTTTCCTCTAGGATTCTGCCTGTGCCTCGCTCCATTATGTTTATTTTTTTTATCCTGAACAATCACAAGCATCCATGTCTTTGTTATGTTCTCGTGTCTTAACCAGCTTAACCAGCAGCTAGCCTTGAGCTAGCCTCGAGCTAGGCCGCTCGACCAGCTAATTCTAGGGCTACAATACCTCCTTTGCCAATCGGCCTGGTCCCTTTATCGGAGCCCCTCCAATCCATCACGAATGGACTGCCGACGTGATCGCCCGATGTGGTCTCAACAGGCTATTCTGTTACGATGTCTCCAAAGAACCATCTACTAGCCCCGGCCCACTAGCTTTTTTGAACGCTGTGTCCCCTGCTCACCGAGCGTAGTAGTGACTAGCGAACCTCACCCTGACTCACCTATTGCTGCTCTTTTGACCCTATGATCACTCGGCTACACAGCTGATGCCCCCTGGACTGCTTCAATAACACGGTACCTCGTTTGTTTACCTGTCGTCCCCAGTCTCGAACTCAAGTCCAGTATGTATCTAACTGACCTGCTCTTGCCCATTCATCACCATTTACTCGTTGTTGTCTTAGCTCTCCTGATCAACACCTGTGATTGCTTTATGCCGCTCTCTAATGTCAATATGTCTTGTCTCACTGCTGTCTTGGCTAGTTCCTATTGTTTTATTTCACAGTAGAGACCCCAGTCCCGCTCAAAATGCCTTATATAGCTCTTTTGTCCCACACAAAAAAATCCTTACCTGGCTTAACTGGTGCCTCCAGAGACGAAACCTCTCTCATTGTCACTCAACGCCTAGGTTTATCTTCACTGTACTCACATCCTAACATACATACTGTACATTATGCCTTGAATCTATTCTTCCACACCTAGATATCTGCTCCTTTTATTCTATGTCCCCAACGCACTAGACGACCAGTTCTTATAGCCTTTAGCCGTACCCTTATCCTACTCCTCCTCTGTTCCTCTGGTGATGTAGAGGTTAACCCAGGCCCTGTAGCCCCCAGTTCCACTCCTATTCCCCAGGCGCTATCATTTGTTGACTTCTGTAAACGTAAAAGCCTTGGTTTCATGCATGTTAACATCAGAAGCCTTCTCCCTAAGTTTGTTTTATTCACTGCTTTAGCACACTCAGCCAACCCTGATGTCCTAGCCATATCTGAATCCTGGCTTAGGAAGGCCACCAAAAATTCTGAAATTTCCATCCCCAACTACAACATTTTCCGCCAAGATAGAACGGCCAAAGGGGGTGGAGATGCAATCTACTGCAGAGATAGCCTGCGGAGTTCTGGCATGCTATCCAGGTCTGTGCCCAAACAGTTCGAGCTTCTACTTTTAAAAATCCACCTTTCCAGAAATAAGTCTCTCACTGTTGCCGCTGTTATAGACCCCCCTCAGCCCCCAGCTGTGCCCTGGACACTATATGTGAATTAATTGCCCCCCATTTATCTTCAGAGTTTGTACTATTAGGTGACCTAAACTGGGATATGCTTAACACCCCGGCCGTCCTACAATCTAAGCTCGATGCCCTCAATCTCACACAAACTATCATGGAACATACCAGGTGCAACCCCAAATCCGTAAACACAGGCACCCTCATAGATATCATCCTGACCAACCTGCCCTCTAAATACACCTCTGCTGTCTTCAACCAGGATCCCAGCGACCACTGCCTCATTGCCTGCGTCCGTAATGGTTCCGTGGTCAAAAGACCACCCTTCATCACTGTCAAACTATAACAATTCAGCGAGCAGGCCTTACTAATCGACCTGGCCTGGGTATCCTGGAAGAAAATTGACCTCATTCCGTCAGTAGAGGATGCCTGGTTATTCTTTAAAAGTGCTTTCCTCACCATCTTAAATAAGCATGCCCCATTCAAAAATGTAGAACTAAGAACAGATATAGCCCTTGGTTCGCTCCAGACTTGACTGCCCTTGACCAGCAGAAGAAAAAAATCCCGTGGCGTACTGTATTAGCATTGAATAGCCCCCGCGATATGCAACTTTTCAGGGTTAGGGACCAATATACACAGGCAGGTAGGAAAGCAAGGGCTAGATTTTTCAAATAGAAATTTGTATCCTGTAGCATAAACTCCAAAAAGTTTTTGGACACTGTAAAGTCCATGGAGAATAAGAGCACCTCCTCCTATCTGCCCACTGCACTCATGCTAGGAAACACTGCCACCACCGATAAATCTATGATAATCGAAGATTTTAATAAGCCATGCTTTCCATCTGGCTACCCTCACCCAGGTCAACAGCTCTGCACCCCCCACAGAAACGTGCACAAGCCTCCCCATTTCTCCTTCACCCAAATCCAGATAGCTGATGTTCTGAAAGAGCTGCAAAATCTGGACCCCTACAAATCAGCTGGGCTAATCAATCTGGACCATCTCTTTCTTAAATTATCTACCACAATTGTTACAACCCCTATTACTAACCTGTTCAACCTCTATTTCATATCGTCTGAGATCCCTAAAGATTGGAAAGCGGTGGGGATGATCTATCCTAACCTGCCATTCTAAAGTCTTCGAAAGCCAAGTAAACAAACAGATTACCGACCATTTCGAATCCCACCGTACCTTCTCCGCTATGCAATCTAGTTTCCGAGCTGGTCACGGGTGCACCTTAGCCACGCTCATGGTCCTAAACGATATCATAAACGCCATTGATAAAAGACAATACTGTGCAGCCGTCTTCATCGACCTGGCCAAGGCGTTCGACTCTGTCAATCACCGCATTCTTATCAGCAGACTCAACCTCCTTGGTTTCTCAAATCGGAGGGCCTGTTGTCCGGACCTCTTGCAGTCTCTATAGGGGTGCCACAAGGTTCAATTCCCAGGCCGACTCTTTTCTCTGTAAACATCAGTGATGTCTCTCTTGCTGCTGGTGATTCTCTGATGCACCTCTACGCAGACGACACCATTCTGTATACTTCTGGCCCTTCTTTGGACACTGTGTTAACAAACCTCCAGACAAGCTTCAATGCCATACAACACTCCTTCCATGGCCTCCAACTGCTCTTAAATGCAAGTAAAACTAAATGCATGCTCAACCGATCACTGCCCTCAACCGATCACTGCCCTCACTCTCCCGCCCATCTAACATCACTACTCTGGACGGTTCTGACTTGAATATGTGGACAACTACAAATACCTAGGTTTCTGGTTAGACTGTAAACTCTCCTTCCAGACTCACATTAAGCATCTCCAATCCAAAATGAAATCTAGAATCAGCTTCCTATTTCGCAACAAAGCTTCCTTCACTCATGCTGCCAAACATACCCTCGTGAAACTGACTATCCTACCGATCCTTGACTTTGGCGATGTCATTTACAAAATAGCCTTCAACACTCTACTCAGCAAATTGGATGCAGTCTATCACAGGGCCATCCGTTTTGCTACCAAAGCCCCATATACGACCTGTATGCTCTTGTTGGCTGGCCCTTGCTTCATATTCGTTGCCAAACCTACTGGCTCCAGGTCATCTATAAGCCTTTGCAAGGTATAGCCCTGCTTTATCTCAGCTCACTGGTCACCATATCAGCACCCACCCGTAGCACGCGCTCCAGCAGGTATATTTCACTGGTCATCCCCAAAGCCAACTCCTGCTTTGGCCGCCTTTCCTTCCAGTTCTCTGCTGCCAATGACTGGAACGAATTGCAAATATCACTGAAGCTGGATTCTTATATCTCCCTCACTAGCTTTAAGCATCAGCTGTCAGAGCAGCAAACCAATCATTGCACCTGTACACAGCCCATCTGTAAATAGCCCACCCAGCTACCTCATCCCTACATTGTTATTTATTTTTTGGTCTTTTGCACCCCAGTATCTCTACTTGCACATTCATCTTCTGCACATCTATCACTCCAGTGTTTAATTGCTAAATTGT
Organism: Oncorhynchus keta; assembly: GCF_023373465.1. Classification (NCBI taxonomy): domain Eukaryota; kingdom Metazoa; phylum Chordata; class Actinopteri; order Salmoniformes; family Salmonidae; genus Oncorhynchus; species Oncorhynchus keta. The sequence continues at coordinate 41,055,444 of NC_068432.1, forward strand.
AATTATTTCGCCACCATGGCCTATTTATTGCCTTACCTCCCAAATCTTACTACATTTGCACACACTGTATATAGACTTTTCTATTGTGTTATTGACTGTACGTTTGTTAATCACATGTGTAACTCTGTGTTTTTGTCGCACTGCTTTGCTTTATTTTGGCCAGGTCACAGTTGTAAATGAGAACTTGTTCTCAACTGGCCTACCTGGTTAAATAAAGGTGAAATAAGAAAATAATTTTAAAAAGCATACCCATAACATGATGCAACCACCACTGTGCTTGAAAATATGAAGAGTAGTACTCAGTAATGTGTTGTTTTGGATTTGCTCCAAACATGGCACTTTGTATTCAGGGCAAAAAGTGAATTTCTTTGCCAAATTTTTGCAGTATTACTTTAGTGGTTTCCTTTCTCCGCAGCAACTGAGTTAGGAAGGATGTCTGTATCTTTGTATTGACAGGGTGTATTGATACACCAACCAAATTGTAATTAATAACTTCACCATGCTCAAAGGGATATTTCAAGTTCCAGTTTCAACTGACCTGAGCCCTAGGACCATGCCCCAGGACTACCTGACATGATGACTCCTTGCTGTCCCCAGTCCACCTGGCCATGCTGCTGCTCCAGTTTCAACTGTTCTTCCTTATTATTATTGGACCATGCTGGTCATTTATGAACATTTGAACATCTTGGCCATGTTCTGTTATAATCTCCACCCGGCACAGCCAGAAGAGGACTGGCCACCCCACATAGCCTGGTTCCTCTCTAGGTTTCTTCCTAGGTTTTGGCCTTTCTAGGGAGTTTTTCCTAGCCACCGTGCTTCTACACCTGCATTGCTTGCTGTTTGGGGTTTTAGGCTGGGTTTCTGTACAGCACTTTGAGATATCAGCTTATGTACGAAGGGCTATATAAATAAATGTGATTTGATTTGATTTGATTTGGATATTCAATGTCTGCTTTTTTTACCCATCTACCAACAGGTGCCTTCTTTGCGGCGAGACATTGGAAAACCTAACTGGCCTTTGTGGTTGAATCTGTGTTTGAAATTCAATGCTCAACTACGGGACCTTACAGTTAATTGTATGTGTGGGTTACAGAGATGAGGAAGGCATTCAAAAATCATGTTAAAAACTAATATTGTACACAAAGTGAGTCTATGCAATCTATTATGTGACATGTCAAGCAAATGTTTACTCCTGAACATATTTAGGCCTGCCATAACAAAGGGGTTGAATACTTGACTCAAGACATTTCAGGTTTTCATATTTAATTAATTTGTTTACAAAAATTCTAACAACATAATTCCACTTTGACATTATGGGGTATTTTGTGTAGGCCAGTGACAAAATATCTCAATTTAATCCATTTTAAAATTCTGACTCTAACACAAATAAATGTGGAGAATGTCAAGGGGTGTGAATACTTTGTGAAAGCATGGTATACACTGAGTGTACAAAACACCTACTCTTACATGACATAGCCTGAACAGGTGAATGCTATGATCCCTTGTTGATGTCACTTTAAATCAGTGTAGATGAAGGGGAGGTAGACAGGTTAAAGAAGGATTTTTATGCCTTGAGACAATTGAGACATGGATTGTGTATGTGTGCCAGTCAGAGGGTGAATTGGCAAGACAAAAGATGTTAGTGCCTTTAAACGCGGTATGGTAGTAGGTGCCAGGTGCACTGGCTTGTGTCAAGAACTGCAACGCTGCTGGGTTTTTCACCCTTAACAGTTTCCTGTGTGTATCAATGGTCCGCCACCCAAAGGACATCCAGCCAACTTGAAACAACTGTGGGAAGCATTGGGTTCAACATGGGCCAGCATCCCTGTGGAACGCTTTTGACACCTTGTAGAGTCCATGACCAGATGAATTTAGGCTGTTCTGAGGACAAAAGGGGGTGCAACTCAATATTAGTAAGGTGTTCCTAATGTTTTATACACTCAGTGTACATTTCTCTGTTCAAATAAAATAATCTGGTAGATAAAGATAGCAGGAGTGTGTTTGTGTGTTTTGTCACAGCACCAAGTTCAGCAATAAGATAAAGTACGTGAACAGCCTGGCTGAGCTGCAGGAACTCATCCCCATGGAGTATGTCCACATCCCAGAGTGCATCATTAGGTGAGCCCAGTCTACACATCCCTCTCTCCATTCTTCTCCTCTCCTCCTCTTCACTGTAACTGACTATCTTCCGTTGTCAACTCTCACCCCTTAGCCTTGACGAGGAGCTGAAGGAAGCGGCGCTGAGCTCGACGTAAGCATTGACACCCTTCCCTTATTATTACGGCTGTAGAAACAGAAACTATGTACCCCCCCATGTCTGTTCTCTCTTAACTAGACTCCCATCTATCACATGATCCTGTTTAACATCAGAAAGGCTTCTAGGTTGGATCAGCCTTCTCACTTGTGTGTTTGTTCTGACTACTTTCATGCACTGTAGTAATATGGAAATGTGATAAATGTCTCCCGCAAGGCATTTGTCTTCCATGTATTACCATAATCTATGGTTTATTGATGATTAATTATGGTGATATATCACAGATGGTGAATGAGATGAGTCTGAGAAAGGGATGTAGAATTCCAATGAGAAACATACTCATTTGACTATATTTGGTTCAGCCTTCCCCACAAAGAATTGATTGATTCAATATGGTCCATAGAATGTAGCCCTTGATATATTTACCACTGCACCCCAAATTCCCTTCTGACTTGTTTTCCTTTTTTTTCTGTAGTGTGAGCAGCTTCCTCCAGGGACCTGAGCCGGCGTCTGGGAGACCAGAGTCAGTAAGACCACTAAAGCTACTTGTTTAAGTGCAGTCTGAAGAGAGATGGCCTTGTCTGGCTTGTCTGTCTTTCATATAAACACTAAGGCTGCATCCCAAAATGGCACCCTATTCCCTTTAGGGCCCTGGTCAAAAGCAGTGCACTATATTAGGGAATAGTTTGCTATTTGGGATGCTGCCTCTAACATTACTGCCTGTTTCATTGGCTTCTCTTCCTCTGCAGAGCCGATAAAACCAACACGAACAGCTCCTAGACAAAGTGGTGTTCAACACCACTGGAAATGGATGGTTGTGGCTTCGCTTCAAAATGGAATTTCACATTGTTTTAGAACTCCTGAATGTTTCGTACACTAGAAACAGTAAGACTGATGTACTATTCCTGTGTGTTTGTCAGACACGGAGACGACTATGAAAACAGTCCATAATCCCTGTTAGCACTCAGACGCAGTATCCTATAACATCACCATAACATTAATCTACAACACCATTGACAGACTTTAGATTAGCACCAGGGGTTTCTTAATCCTGGTCTTTGGGACCCACAGGGGTGCACTGTTTTGTTTCTTCCCAGCACTAACACCTGATAGCACACCAAGGTTTTGATGATTAGTTGAATAATCAGGTGTGTGTGCTGGGTTGTAACAGAATTTGCACACAAGTGGGTTGCCCAGGAACAGTACTAAGATGCTTGACACTGTAAATCCACATACATGATAGTTTGTTAAGGACAGAATAACCAATGGTCTCTCACAGTACAGTACATACTTCCATTCTTAGCATCAAAGTTAATGTTGTACTTTGGTAATAATGCATGAGCAGCAGTGAAGCAATAATATATCATCCTTTAAAGGTAGACTCAGTGGACTGATGTGGCCACGAGCAGCACCGCAGATATTGAAAGGAGCGAGATGCAAGACTTGACTTTCACAGTATCTGTGCAGGTGCACGCTTCACGGTGTCCACAGCATGGTAGCCACAGCCACAGGACCAAAACAGCGGGGAAGTTTGAGTTTCATGCTTCATTGCTCTTAGTTCTTGCGGAAATTGACCCACGATGCTGTTGACTTTCTGCATCTAAATCACATCGCTGAGTCTACCTTTAATGTTAGTCCATCTGGGATTTAGACAAGTCATTATGTCCTTGAGACAACAGCACATCAACGATGGTATGTCAAAATCAATCTGACGTATCGATGGCATGATAAAACCTAGTCCCCTTAGGAAATGACCAAGTTACACGTCTCAATCTTTTTTGTTGTTGATCTTATTACTCTGGATCTTGATGAAAGTGTTTTACCACTAAAATCTCTAGATGTTTTCACGTTGAATTAATCTGAAATACAGAGGATGCCGTGTGTAACCATAGAAATATATTTCTGTGTGTAACCATGTGGTAATGTGTGAAAACAAGCTGTCAGTAAATTGTGAGAGCATGTCCTTTCAGATACCTGTCCTATAAGTCGAGCGTGCCGTGTGTGTGTGTGTTGTGTCTGTGTGTTTCCGTCAGACTTTCTACATATTCACCGTCTAGGGCTCGTGCTGCACCAAACAGGATATGACCTCAGAGTGGGACAGAGAGAGCAGCATGGGTCGCTGTAAAGCACAATTTCGCATCCCACGTGTGGGTGTATGCGTGTGTGTCAATGCATGTTTCCTCAGAATGATGACCTTCAACAGTGTGTGTAATATGATGGAACACGAAATCAATAAATTGTTTTACGCTGAGCAATTCTGTGTTTTTCCTCACGTGCCATCTATGCCAATGTCAGTTGTATTCATTTGTGAATTAAATGGCCAGTGATGAATTTGCATCCTTATTAGCCATACTTGAAGGTCATTTACCTTCCTATCTCACCACCAGGGTGATATTAAGGGCTGGATTTAATGTGTATCGCAGAAGTATTGTGGGAAAATTTGTGATTGAAATGTATAAGGCAATGTTCCTGCATTCACGGTAAACGCTGAATATGTCGGCTCAATCTAAAATTACCTTTACATTTTAACACAGATCTTCCATGATACAGATTGAATCCAGCCCTTAGCGTTTCTTATTGGATAAGTCCAGCTCCTCCCTGATGGTCTATTCTTCCATTTGGTGCCAAATGTATACAGGTTGTCAGGTAGCCTAGTGGTTAGAGCGTTGAGCCAGTAAACGAAAGGTTACTAGATGGAGTCCCTGAGCAGACAAGGTAAAAAAGAAATCTGTCGTTCTGCCCCTGAACAAGGCAGTTAACCCACTGTTCCCCGGTAGGCTGTCATTGTAAATAAGAATGTTTTCTTAACTGACTTACCTAGTTAAATAACAATGATAGTGACACATGGCTTGTATATCACAACAAAATCTTGTCAATGTTATTTGAAGAACAAAAAAACATTTCCAAAAGTCTATGAAAGCAAATTAAGTATACAAAGACAAGTGGCAAAACCATAACTGATTTAAGGTATTGAACTTAAACACTCCCACTATTACAAAAGAGGAATAACATTTTGAAACTGATTTCACTGCGCATGATATTGTATTTCAGGGGCCATGGTTAAAGTCAGACAAAATAAACCAAAAAGTCAAAGAATATACTTTTCCCCTGAATGTTAAAAATAACTGGTATTTGACAACCTACACAATTTTGTGTATGAACAGCATTTATTAAGACACCTCAACATGAAATATCTTTGTGTTTTATATCAAACAAGGACAAATAAGATGGCTGCAAGCTCTGAGAGAAAGAGTGATTCAACGAGAGAGCGTGAGCGATGAGGCAGAAAGAGAAAAATCCTGCTCAAGATACATCACCCTTCAGCAAAAGGTATAGCTCTCGTCATTATCCCCTGGCTGCCCGTACCTGAACCTCATGTAGATCATTCCACCCTGATCCATGTATTTAACAACTTTAACCCGGCCCATCCAGCCATCTGTGAATTACACCGACTGGGCCTCTGCATTGTTAGGAAGGGCCCGTAAGGAAGCATTTCCCTGTTAGTCTAAACCTGTTTACAAAGCATTGTGACAAATAGATTTCAATTTGTTTTTCTACTGCTTCTATTGCACCAGGCACGCTCAATCAAGCAATTTGAAATAGTGTTTAAACCCTGGTCTGGGGGTATGCCTAGTCGGGATGTTGGAACAGAGCCCACCTCGTCTCTGTAGTTGCAGCACTCCCGATGCTGTGGAGTCCCTCTACTCGCTCAGACAGAGCCCCCCGGCTGTGAGGATGGCATGGGCAGGACAAATAGTGCAGTTGTATGGACCAGGCCCCCTACAGTCCAGACAGGAACCATCACAGTTCTCATAATCCTGACCAAAGCTTAGGATGACAAGGGGAGAGGCGGATATACAAACAGGGTGAATCTCAAAAGTATTTTCTTTGATTCAGGGGGTAAGTACTTGGGGTCCAACATGTATGCTGCTGTGTGTATGGGCTTCAGGCAGAAGTCTTCACGCTTTTTGATGCATTTCAGAACTGCAGTTTCCTCTGCTTGGAGCAACAGTAAAGTGGGCAGGGCAGTACGGATTTCTTCTCACATCTGCAAGCAGAGTCTGAACATCAGACAGGATGGATTTGTCTCCCTCAATCCGTGCAATGGCTACTGCTATAGGTTTCAGGAGTTTCAGGCTGCTTACCACTCTCTCCCAAAATACATCATGCAGGAGGATCCTCAATGGGGCTGTCCATATCGGCAGACTGCGATATGGCAATTTCTTGTAGAGACTCCTTCTCCAGGAGACTGTCAACCATGACAACACCACTCCAACGGGTGTTGCTGGGCAGCTTCAATGTGGTGCTCTTATTCTCACTTTACTTGTTGAGGTAGATTGCTGCTATAACTTGATGTCCCTTCACATACCTAACCGTTTCCTTTGCGCTCTTGTAGAGTATCCATTGTTTTCAGTGCCATGATGTCTTTGAGTAGATTCAATGCATGAGTAGCACAGCCAATGGGTGTGATTGAGGGTAGGACTCCTCCACCTTAGACCAAGCAGCCTTCATGTTAGCAACTGTCTGTCACCAGTGCAAATACCTTCTGTGGTTCAAGGTCATCGATGACTGCCTTCAGCTCATCTGCAATGTAGAGACAGGTGTCTGTTGTCCCTTGTGTCTGTGCTCTTGTGGAATACTGGTTGAGGGGTGGAGATGTAGTTCATTATTCCTTGCCCACAAACATTCAACCACCCATCAGAGATGACTGCAATACAGTCTGCTTTCTCTATGATTTGCTTGACCTTCACTTTAACTCTATTGAACTCTGCATCCAGCAAATTAGTATATATATCATGTCTGGTTGGAGGGGTGTATGCTGGGCAAAGAACATTCAGAAATCTCTTCCAAAACACATTGCCTGTGAGCATCAGAGGTGAACCAGTTGCATACAGAGCAAGACATTCATCAGCATTTCTCTGACTATGCTCCTCCATCGAGTCAAAACTTCTGATTCCAGCAGGACCATGAGCTGTTGCTATCGATAAGGTGTCTGATTCATCATTTTCACCTTGAATAGAAGTAGAGGGACTTTTGTCAGAGGTTGCTTGTTGTGAGCACTGAGGGAACTTTATGCACTTGGCCAGATGATTCTGCATCTTTATTGCATTCTTCACATATGATCCTGTAAAGATTAGAAAGAAATTGAGTAAAAAAAAGTTTAAACAACTCCTTTTTAAGATAAATGTTTTAAAATGAAACTCAGTTATCAGGCTCAAGCAAGCTAAACCCCACATGGTAGCAAAAACTAACTAGCAGAACTTGTTAACAAGTTAGAAATGAATTACAACACGCTTTGCTGTCGGCTACTATTTACTAGTTAACAAAAAAAATCATGTCATAAACTATATTCACCCCATCCAGTATTAATCAAAACTTACCAGAAAGAATGTAGTCCTTGGCTCAGTGTAGTAGTGTGGGCTCAATAGCATCTCATTAGTGTGCAAGATCTTGAGAATCATCTGTACATGTGATGGAAGAATGCACTGCACAAGTGCATGCAGAGGGTTGCAATTCCATTGAATTGGGGATAGTTTAACCAAAATATGCCATAAGACCTGTATCCCACAAAAAAAGGTTCACTGTTAAAAGCTAACTTTTGATGAATTTAAGCAAAATTCCCAAAATTCCAGGGCTTTAATTTCCCATGGGAAATTCCAATCATTTACCAGAAAGTTTCCAACCCTAATTTAGACTCTTTACTCAGTACTTTGTTGAAACACCTTTGGCAGCGATTACAGCCTCAAGTCTTATTGGGTATGACGCTACAAGGTTGGGAAACCTGTATTTGGAGAGTTCCTCAAATTATTTTCTGCAGATCCTCTCAAGTTCGGTCAGGTTAGATGGGGCGCATCGCAGCACAGCTATTTTCAAGTCTCTCTAGAGATGTTTGATCGGGTTCAAGCCCAGGCTCTGGCTGGGCCACTCAAGGACATTGAGACTAGTGTCGAAACTACTCCTGCATTGTCTTGGATGTGTGCTTAGGATCATTGTCCTGTTGGAAGGTGAACCCTCGCCCCAGTCTGAGGTCCTGTGTGCTCTAGAGCAGGTTTTCATCAAGGATCTCTATACTTTGCTCCGTTCATCTTTCCCCTCAATTCTGACTAGTCTCCCAGTATCTGGCACTGAAAAACATCCCCATAGCATGATGCTGCCACCACCATGCTTCACTGTAGGCATGGTGCCAGGTTTCCTCCCAACGTGATGCTTGGCATTCAGTCCAAAGAGTTCAATCTTGGTTTCATCAGTCCAGAGAATATTGTTTCTCATTGTCAGAGTCCTTTAGATGCATTTTTGCAAACTCCAAGCAGGCGGTCATGTGCCTTTTACTGAGTAGTGGCTTCCGTCTGGCCACTCTACCATGAAGGTCTGATTTGGTGGAGTGCTGCAGAGATGGTTGTCCTTCTGGAAGGCTCTCCCATCTCCACGAGGAACTCAAGCTCTGTCAGAGTGGCCATCGGGTTCTTGGTCACCTCCCTGACCAACACCCTTCTCCCCTGATTGCTCAATTTGGCCCCTAGCGGCCAGCTCTAGGAAGTGTCTTGGTGGTTCCAAACTTAAAATTTAAGAATGGACGGCACTGTATTCTTGGGGACCTTCAGAAATGTTTTGGTACACCTTAATGCCTACTTTAAATTAAAATTATGTGAGCTAAACATACAAATAAAACATGCATTTCTTTAGAATAGTAGAGTTTAAGAACCAGACATTTAAATGGGTTTAGAATATGTATGAGGAAATGGAATGATGTCAGGAATGAGCATGGGCCAGATAAACGAATCCAAGGGCAGCAGATGAAAGATTCAGAGGGTGGAATGTAGAGTTTGGCTTGGAGTCCCAAGTAGAGGGAATGGTGAGCCAGAGGGCGGGGCTGGGGCCAGCAGTGAAAACATCAAAGCAATCAGCTCACTGAACTGAAAGAAAGCCACAGAAGGGGAGGGGGGAGCAGGGGCCAAGCCACAGGAGGGGGGAGCAGGGGCCAAGCCACAGGAGGGGGGGGGTCAAGCTACAGGAGGGGGGCAGGGGCCAAGCCGGGGGGGGCAGGGGCCAAGCCACAGGAGGGGGGAGCAGGCACATATCGCTGGCTGAGAAGGTGAGGCACTGCAGGGGTGGAGGTCACAGGACAAGTGGCGAAGTTTGAGGTAGTCATTGGTGGAGAGGAAGATTGTGTCAACATGGGAGCAGCTGTCACAGGCCAGCCCGAGGTGGGAAGAGGACCTCACTGGCAGAAAGAGGGGGTGAGCCGCTGCAGCACTCACCGGGCTTGTGACCCCTTCTGGGGAAGAGAGTGTCGTCACTGGCAGAGAGGGGATGAGCCGCTGCTGTAGCCGTAGACACGGCGCCAGCTGGACCTTAGAAGGGGAGCGGTGCAAGAGGCTGTGATGGTGCAGGCTATGTAGCCGGGAGGCCAGAGCGGCCAGCAGTGAAGACTGGAACAGCGAGACGGTCGTTTCACTGAACTGGGACAGGTTCGCGACGAGGAGGGCCAGGGACCGGACCGCTGTGGTGGCAATGAGCACATAATTGACTGAGTAGGTGGGGAAGTGAGAGGTCATTCCTGGCAGAGAGGGGAGACAGTGCAGAGGGACAGTGAGAGTGGGAGGAGGGGGCAGAGGCTGTGAAGATTGGCAAGGTAGCCAGGAGTCAGCGAGACAAGGAGGGAAAGAGAGGTCAACACTAGCAGATAGTGGGTGAGCCACTGCCGGAGCAACGGTCACAGGGACAGTGAGACCCAAAAGGAGCCAGAGGCTGTGAAGATGTAGTCAAGAGGCTAGAGCAGGCAATGGCCATCAGAGAAAGAGCATGAGAGGGGAGTAGAGGAAGCAGTATGCTGAGAGATAGACCATCGCTGGCAGAGGGTAAGTGAGCCACTGCCTGAGCAACAGTCACAGGTCCAGTGGGACCAGAGAAAAATAGTAGCAAGAGGAAAGGGAGCTGGGGGGCCAGAGCAGCTGTTGGATGCAGGTAGTTCACTACCGGCATGGAGACCGGGGCAGTGAGAGGTCGCAGGTCGGTCATCAAATCAAATCAAATCCAATTTTATTTGTCACATACACATGGTTAGCAGATGTTAGTGCGAGTGTAGCGAAATGCTTGTGCTTCTAATTCCGACAATGCAGTAATAACCAACAAGTAATCTAGCTAACAATTCCAGAACTACTACCTTATAGACACAAGTGTAAGGGGATAAAGAATATGTACATAAAGATATATGAATGAGTGATGGTACAGAGCGGCATAGGCAAGATACAGTAGATGGTATTGAGTGCAGTATATACATATGAGATGAGTATGTAAACAAAGTGGCATAGTTAAAGTGGCTAGTGATACATGTATTACATAAGGATGCAGTAGATTATATAGAGTACAGTATATACGTATACATATGAGAAGAATAATGTAGGGTATGTAAACATTATATTAGGTAGCATTGTTTAAAGTGGCTAGTGATATATTTTACATAATTTCCCATCAATTCCCATTATTAAAGTGGCTGGAGTTGAGTCAGTGTGTTGGCAGCAGCCACTCAATGTTAGTGGTGGCTGTTTAACAGTCTGATAGCCTTGAGATAGAAGCTGTTTTTCAGTCTCTCGGTCCCAGCTTTGATGCACGTGTACTGACCTCGCCTTCTGGATGATAGCGGGGAGAACAGGCAGTGGCTCGGGTGGTTGTTGTCCTTGATGATCTTTATGGCCTTCCTGTGACATCAGGTGGTGTAGGTGTCCTGGAGGGCAGGTAGTTTGCCCCCGGTGATGCGTTGTGCAGACCTCACTACCCTCTGGAGAGCCTTACGGCTGTGGGCAGAGCAGTTGCCGTACCAGGCGGTGATACAGCCCGACAGGATGCTCTCGATTGTGCATCTGTAGAATTTTGTGAGTGCTTTTGGTGATAAGCCGAATTTCTTCAGCCTCCTGAGGTTGAAGAGGCGCTGCTGCGCCTTCTTCGCGATGCTGTCTGTGTGGGTGGACCAATTCAGTTTGTCTGTGATGTGTACGCCGAGGAACTTAAAACTTACTACCCTCTCCACTACTGTTCCATCGATGTGGATAGGGGTGTTCCTCTGCTGTTTCCTGAAGTCCACAATCATCTCCTTAGTTTTGTTGACGTTGAGTGTGAGGTTATTTTCCTGACACCACACTCCAAGGGCCCTCACCTCCTCCCTGTAGGCCGTCTCGTCATTGTTGGTAATCATGATTGAGTTGGAGGCGTGCGTGGCCACGCAGTCGTGGGTGAACAGGGAGTACAGGAGAGGGCTCAGAACGCACCCTTGTGGGGCCCCAGTGTTGAGGGTGGAGATGTTGTTGCCTACCCTCACCACCTGGTGAGGGTGGTGAGGATAGGCAGGTCGCAGTTGTAAATGAGAACTTGGTTAAATAAAGGGGAAATTAAAAAATATAAATAAAAAGACAGGGGAGAGGAACGTGTAGCTGTGTCAGGAATTAGAAACGGGGGAGTGAGAAAGCTGGCCTGCTGGGCCATCAGGGGGAGCTGTAGCTGCAAGGACTTAGGCTGTGTCGGATGCCAAGTCGTAATCGGAGGCTGGGAGAGAAGCCACATCCGAAAATGGTTTGGGGACCTGGGTTGAAGTGTGAGGCCTTAACTGAGGCTGAGGCCGAGTTGGTGGTGTTGGAATGAATATGCAGCAGATGTATCAGGGGATGTCATGGTGGCTCTCGGCTGAGTGGTGTCATCATTCGGTAGGCAACATGGGTGGAGGTGGTTGTGGTCCCGGCAGGAGGGGCAGCCATAGCCAACCAACCGGAGAGAGGGAGAAGTAGTTTAGTGGAAGTAAAGGGGCACAAGAGAGCAAAATAACAAGCGAGAACAATCATGGCTGGACGGACACCATTAAAAAAAGTATGCAATATGATACTGTGTGGCCTGCAGTCACATGAAGTGTGTCACACATGACCCCATTAATGGCATAATGAAGAGTGCCAAGCAGCTTTTATCAATTACCCTTAATGTGAATGGAAATGAATGTATTGTATTACAAAATGAATTATTGTACTGATGGTTGAATAGGTGGGACTCAGAAGCGATGATTGGCAGCACGGCCTCACAGGTCCACCAAGGAGTGGGCCATGCGGCTTGCATGTGGCCGGGAGATGCGCTAGTGCATTCGGTGAAGCAGGGCAGTGGATAGTCGGGAAATTCCCTCAGGAGAGCGCGATGGGAAATAAGCCACAGAGCTGGCCGGCAGAGGGGAGGGGAAATGTGGTGAAAGCAGGTAGCTTGCTGGTCCGTGATATGAGAAGAACGATGGATATAAAGAGACTGAAGACAGCAATTGAAAACTAAATAAAACTCTAAAGAATGAAACACCACAAGCGAGGTTGAGAGACGGACAGAGTAGAGCTTAGGGAGCTAGCCTGACGGGAGCAGGTGTGAGCTGCAACAAAACATTACAATTAACTTGTTATGCGGCGACTCTTGATAAGGCTGGTCATGCACAGAGCTGTGCATCGCAACATTGCAGAACAAAGAGCAGGAATGTTAGTTTGATTAGGCTTAAGTAGGGTGGCAGGTGATTAAGGAAAGTGAGGACAGGTGGGGAAGCTAATTAGCAATGATTTGCAGATGATGTTTGTTGAGGAGCTGCTTTAAAGGCAACTAGTTAAAGCATTGCAAACAGGTGTGGAGGCAATTGGTATCAGCTGGTGCTTGTTGAGTTGTTAGGGAGCTACTGTACATTCAAGGTAACTAGTTAGTGGTTGCATTCAAGTCTGGTCCTCTCCTTAATTTAGTTCATTCTTAACCTCATTACCTTTGGTCATGAAATATTTCATTGAAATAATGTAGAATTCCATTCATTCCTATGTAAGACGGCTTCGTCTGGGGAGAGCCAATATGGCTGACTGAAGGCTTCAAAGCCTCTCAATGGCCAATACATAGCATCAGGATTCCAGGGTTTATATACTATACATCATTGATTCTAACTTCTGGTATTGACGAACACACTGTCCATCCTGCAGGTAGAGCGGGGCCTTGCGAACCACCTGACAGCAGGAGCAGCGCTGCATGTCCACACATTGCACACACACACAGCTCAGCCTGCTGGCGAACGAGCCCGCTGGACACTTCAACACACACACCTGCTCTGCCGACAGGAACCGCCCTGAGAGGAGCACAGGGAGGATACGGTCAGAACACACACTGCCACGGTCAGAAAGAATGGAATGCTTTAATTAATGCAGTCAGAGGACTGCAACTGAACTAGTGAGATGTGCTTATCTTTCTCTTTTCACAGGGTTAAGCTGACCTCACAGGAAACAAACACTACACACACAGTCTGACACTACACACACTGACAAATTGACAGGCAGAACTATGGTATGACAGACCATTTACACAGGTTTTACACTGGTTCTCCTCCTCTCCTGAACATGAGTCAAATGAGGCATGGCAGGCCTCACACTCTCCTTCCCCTGCAGGGGAAAGATCATAAAGTACCAACGAATGATTCTCATTATAATCATAGCCTACAACCACAGTCGGTGGGATTAAAAAGTTGCTGTTACAAAATGCCTTCGCTGCAGCAAGGCACATGATCAATGTGACAAACTCTCTTGCAGGGTAAAGTCAAGACTGCCAAGTCATTAGCAATCATCTAACAATAACCTGTGTAATGAAATACATTTATGAAATTGCCCTGCGAGTGTGGTAATATTCACTTCGTACCAAATGGTTTTCTGCAGTATAGGTGAACTTCTGAATACCCCCTTATCTGGTTATTTTTCCAGTAAAGTGATCCTTTAAATCTCACCACTGAGGAAGGTGTTAGCAGGGCAGGACTCCTGGTCAGAGACACACTCCCCTTCCTCCAGGCTCATCCCCTCCTCACACCCTCTTCCTCCAGGCTCATCCCCTCCTCACACTCCCCATCCTCCAGGCTCCTCCCCTCCTCTTCCTCCAGGCTCCTCCCCTCCTCAGACTCCCCTTCCTCCAGGCTCCTCCCCTCCTCAGACTCCCGTTCCTCCAGGCTCTTCCCCTCCTCACACAACACACAATCGTTAATGTTGGGACCGTTACACGTCACACAGTCAAATTGACACTCCTCACACTCCTGGTTGTCCTCATCTCCGTAGAAACCGTCTGGATGCTCTGGCACACACTTCCCCTCTGGGTGGAACAGAGCATACCTTAAAACATTCAAGATCACACACACAATAGTACACACACGCACACCCAATCCTTACCTGATAAGAAGAGGTCGGTCTGACACCAGTAGCATTCGTGTTCGTCACAGCTAATACACTTCTCATCACACGGCACACAGGTCATCTCCACCGCTATGCTGTATGTCTTCGCTGGGCAGTTCTTGTAGTAGCCATCTTGGAATTTAAACCCATGGGGGAGGTTGGTTTGTGTCATCTTCCACACTTACCCATAGCTTTACATATCACACATTAATTAAGAGTTGGGGTCACATTTGATAATATAAGGGGAGTTTCATGAACATTAAATCCACATAAAGGGAAACAGCACCACTGTTATTGCTTTTGTTTTGTTGCTGAAACAGAGAAGAGGCCGATAGCTGTACACTATCTGCTCTTTTATCGTGCGTGCAATTATACTTTTTATTCAAGCTTTTATTTATCAAGGTTAGTTTAAAATTGATATATACTTTTCAAGAGACACCTGGTCCAAGATAACAGCAGCAGGGAGTGAAAAAATAAAACTGTTTGTTGTTCGAAGTAACTTCTTGGTTGTTGTAATATCGCAAACGGAGGTGACAGTTTCACCGTTCACAGATTCCAGCTTTAAGATTAAGAACATCTTTTGTAACATTTCCATTCCTATTTACTTGTAAAAGCTGTCAGTGCAGGATAGGCAATGCCTGGGGTTATCTGGGGAACATCCTCTCATCCTACTTCTCTCCCCATGGCCCTCAACAACCGTGCTCAAACTGTTAGATAGGAGTTCAGGAAAGGTTTACATGGGATAGACTAACTTACACAGTACTTCTTACAGCCCTCCTCACAGGCCAAACAGTCATCCCAATCTGGATCCTCCACCTCACCTTCAAGAGAGAGAGAGAGAGAGGTGTGTGGGTGTGTGAGTGTGGGGGGGGGACGACGACGACAGACAGACAGACATACAGAGACAGACATACAGAGATAGAGAGAGAGCAACACAGAAAGATATGAAAAGGGGAATTACGATTCTCTATGGGGACAGGAATGCTTTTCTTTTCCATGTTCATACCTCATGCAGAAAAAATGATAGCAACATCAAACATCACAACATTCTGGCTCTGTCTGTCACCTTCTCCACACTAGTCGATTGCAGACTCCATCAGTGATGTAGTAGTAGGAGTTACAGCGCAGTCCGCGGTCCTTGTTGAATCTGAGGGAAACAAATAGACAGACAGGCAGGCAGGTAGGTAGACAGATTACACAAATTAGTCTGTTACAGTCAAATATAATTTTGTTAGTGGTATAAATGCGAGCAATCAATCAAATGCATTTATAAAGCTCTTTTTACATCAGCCGATGTCACAAAGTGCTATACAGAAACCCAGCCTAAAACCCCAAACAGCAATCAATGTAGATGTAGAAGCACGGTGTGTTTGTTTGTCCCAGAGCAAGAGCACATGTCCACTGGACCATGCCAGTTTGAATGACAGCTGTCCTTAGCCCACACCAGTGTTACAGCTGGTGCAGTTGGCAGGCCCTCCATCCAGGCACTTGGCACAGGTGTGGTCACACAGGTGGGACTGCCATCAGACTGGTACTTCCCCTGAACACACAGAGACCCTCATCCAGAGACCTGAGACAATGAGTCAACAGCACCTAACTATTAAACTACATTTGCTTCCAATACTTCACTTTACTTGTGCATGTGACAAACAAAACTTTAAACTTTGGCAGCCACTCTTAAAAGGTGAAATCTGGAACTTTCTTTGCCTGTAAAAAGTGCTGGACCTTTTTGTTTATCCTCTTGGATAATTGTGTTTTTGTATTTTCTAATGTTACCAAAAGGGAATTGAAAGTTACTAGAATGAACTTTTTATTTGTAAAAAGAAGTGTCTCGGACAGGATGACACAGGAAGAGAGCAACAGAGGTCAGAGAGGAACATAATATTATATCACCGTTTTACATCCATGGCTGAACTATACAGTATGTCACTTCAATGAACCTAGAGGGGCTACAGCTGATACAGTCCTCACCATAGACTTACCTAGAGGGGCTACAGCTGATACAGTCCTCACCATAGACTTACCTAGAGGGGCTACAGCTGATACAGTCCTCACCATAGACTTACCTAGAGGGGCTACAGCTGATACAGTCCTCACCATAGATTTACCTAGAGGGGCTACAGCTGATACAGTCCTCACCATAGACTTACCTAGAGGGGCTACAGCTGATACAGTCCTCACCATAGATTTACCTAGAGGGGCTACAGCTGATACAGTCCTCACCATAGACTTACCTAGAGGGGCTACAGCTGATACAGTCCTCACCATAGATTTACCTAGAGGGGCTACAGCTGATTCAGTCCTCACCATAGACTTACCTAGAGGGGCTACAGCTGATTCAGTCCTCACCATAGACTTACCTAGAGGGGCTACAGCTGATTCAGTCCTCACCATAGACTTACCTAGAGGGGCTACAGCTGATACAGTCCTCACCATAGACTTACTAGAGGGGCTACAGCTGATACAGTCCTCACCATAGACTTACCTAGAGGGGCTACAGCTGATACAGTCCTCACCATAGATTTACCTAGAGGGGCTACAGCTGATTCAGTCCTCACCATAGATTTACCTAGAGGGGCTACAGCTGATACAGTCCTCACCATAGACTTACCTAGAGGGGCTACAGCTGATACAGTCCTCACCATAGACTTACCTAGAGGGGCTACAGCTGATACAGTCCTCACCATAGATTTACCTAGAGGGGCTACAGCTGATACAGTCCTCACCATAGATTTACCTAGAGGGGCTACAGCTGATTCAGTCCTCACCATAGATTTACCTAGAGGGGCTACAGCTGATACAGTCCTCACCATAGACACCTAGAGGGGCTACAGCTGATACAGTCCTCACCATAGACTTACCTAGAGGGGCTACAGCTGATACAGTCCTCACCATAGACTTACCTAGAGGGGCTACAGCTGATACAGTCCTCACCATAGACTTACCTAGAGGGGCTACAGCTGATACAGTCCTCACCATAGACTTACCTAGAGGGGCTACAGCTGATACAGTCCTCACCATAGACTTACCTAGAGGGGCTACAGCTGATTCAGTCCTCACCATAGACTTACCTAGAGGGGCTACAGCTGATTCAGTCCTCACCATAGACTTACCTAGAGGGGCTACAGCTGATACAGTCCTCACCATAGATTTACCTAGAGGGGCTACAGCTGATACAGTCCTCACCATAGATTTACCTAGAGGGGCTACAGCTGATTCAGTCCTCACCATATATTTACCTAGAGGGGCTACAGCTGATACAGTCCTCACCATAGACTTACCTAGAGGGGCTACAGCTGATACAGTCCTCACCATAGACTTACCTAGAGGGGCTACAGCTGATACAGTCCTCACCATAGATTTACCTAGAGGGGCTACAGCTGATACAGTCCTCACCATAGATTTACCTAGAGGGGCTACAGCTGATTCAGTCCTCACCATAGATTTACCTAGAGGGGCTACAGCTGATACAGTCCTCACCATAGACTTACCTAGAGGGGCTACAGCTGATACAGTCCTCACCATAGACTTACCTAGAGGGGCTACAGCTGATACAGTCCTCACCATAGACTTACCTAGAGGGGCAACAGCTGATTCAGTCCTCACCATAGACTTACCTAAAGGGGCTACAGCTGATTCAGTCCTCACCATAGACTTACCTAGAGGGGCTACAGCTGATACAGTCCTCACCATAGATTTACCTAGAGGGGCTACAGCTGATACAGTCCTCACCATAGATTTACCTAGAGGGGCTACAGCTGATTCAGTCCTCACCATATATTTACCTAGAGGGGCTACAGCTGATACAGTCCTCACCATAGATTTACCTAGAGGGGCTACAGCTGATACAGTCCTCACCATAGACTTACCTAGAGGGGCTACAGCTGATACAGTCCTCACCATAGATTTACCTAGAGGGGCTACAGCTGATACAGTCCTCACCATAGATTTACCTAGAGGGGCTACAGCTGATTCAGTCCTCACCATAGATTTACCTAGAGGGGCTACAGCTGATACAGTCCTCACCATAGACTTACCTAGAGGGGCTACAGCTGATACAGTCCTCACCATAGACTTACCTAGAGGGGCTACAGCTGATACAGTCCTCACCATAGACTTACCTAGAGGGGCTACAGCTGATACAGTCCTCACCATAGACTTACCTAGAGGGGCAACAGCTGATTCAGTCCTCACCATAGACTTACCTAAAGGGGCTACAGCTGATTCAGTCCTCACCATAGACTTACCTAGAGGGGCTACAGATGATTCAGTCCTCACCATAGATTTACCTAGAGGGGCTACAGTTGATTCAGTCCTCACCATAGATTTACCTAGAGGGGCAACAGCTGATTCAGTCCTCACCATAGACTTACCTAAAGGGGCTACAGCTGATTCAGTCCTCACCATAGACTTACCTAGAGGAGCGACAGCTGATTCAGTCCTCACCATAGACTTACCTAGGGGGGCTACATATGATACAGTCCTCACCATAGACTTACCTAGAGGGGCTACAGCTGATAAAGTCCTCACCATAGACGTACCTAGAGGGGCTACAGCTGATAAAGTCCTCACCACAGACTTACCTAGAGGGGCTACAGCTGATACAGTCCTCACCATAGACTCACCTAGAGGGGTGTCTTCTGTCTTTGGGCCTGTACACTTCAGACACGTGGCGTCACGTGCATGGCACTTCCATGGCTTTCCTGATACTCTTCTACATGGGAAACACAAAGGCACTGAGTTCCCTGAATTCCTATCAGAACTTGTAGTCATGGCAAATAATAGTCACATATCGGACCACCATCTTATTACGTTTGCAATCGCAACAAATAATTTGCTTCGACCCCAACCAAGGATTATCAAAAGCCGCGCTACAAACTGTTAAATAGTCATCACTAGTTGGCTTCCACCCAGTACTGTGCCCTGAACTCGGTCACTGTCACTAGCCAGCTACCACCCGGTTACTCAATACTTCACCTTAGAGGCTGCTGCCCTATGTACATAGACATGGAATCACTGGTCACTTTAATATTGGAACACTGGTCACTTTAATAATGTTTACATACAGTTTTACTCATTTTATATGTATATACTATATTCTAGTCAATACCATCATATTCAACAATTGCTCTATATACACTATTCTATCCTACGTATTCTACAGATGTAAATATTCAATCCACATACTGTCCATAATGTCTATACATCACATATATATACAGTATTTTTCCGGACTCAGACATTGCTTGTCATAATATTATATATTTCTTAATTCCATTATTTAACTTTTAGCTCTGTGTGTATTGTTGTGAATTGTTAGATATTACTACACTGTTGGAGCTAGGAACAACAAGCATTTTGCTACACCAGCAATAACATCTGCTAAATATGTGTATGCGACCAATAAAATTTGATTTGAGCTGGATGGAGAGAGAAAGAGAGAGAGAGGGATGGAGAGAGAAAGAGAGAGAGAGAGGGATGGAGAGAGAAGAGAGGCAGAGAGAGAGGGAGCTAGAGAGAGCAACCATTATCTAGGCTCAGTGTTCCGACCCAGAGAACACACTCCAAAATTATATGACAAAGATAGGAGTTTGTTTTGTTTGCAATAGATTTAGAATCTCTGTGAGTGTGTGATTTAGTATTCTCTGTGGCTGAGATGGAGAATCACTGTGTACGGAGTAGAAATGCATGAGTTGGTAATTCAGGAGTCATCAGAGGGATTGGTTGTGCCTGGTTTGCGTTCCGTACAGATGTTCGCAGAGGTGCATCTCAAGCATTTCCAATGCGCTTCCTGCACACATTCACATCTGTAGGGAAAACACAACAATAGAAGCGTTCATATTGCTAAATATAAGTCCACTCCAGTTGACGTAAATGCATTGTTCATTAAGCATGTATTCAGTAGAGACATCATCTTGTTTTTACAACAATACAGCATAATATAATAAAAAAAACTGCCTACACATTATTCTCTACCCCTCCCAAGTCACCAGGATCCCAAAATGGGACCACAATAGGGACATACAATGGAGATATAATGTCCTCCCTACACTACTGGTGGGAGGAGACCTGTCTTAATCTCTCAGCCTCACAACATAGGGGGCAATTCTGAAATCGCCTTCTATTCCTTATACAGTGCCCTATTTTGGACCAGAACTCTATGAGACTCTAGCCAAAAGTAGTGCACTACTTAGGCAATAGGGCGTCTGTCACACCAGAACCCTGCCAGGCACGCAGACACACACATCCTATAAGAGAAAAAGCACATGCCTCGTTGGTTGGTTGGATGATGTTGCATTACTAGGATTGTCTCCACATGGGACATATACTGAATATTCCATCCTACAGATTTCAAATCCGCAGAGCCGCACGGTATATTGTGAGATATGGATAAGAAAATAGGACAACAAAATGGATAAGAAAATAGGACTACAAAAGAGAGGTTGAAAAGCTACTCCTTAAACACATATAATCTGATCTACAATTAGTAGTTGGATTCCGTTGGTTTGGCTATAAAAGGGTGTGATAATTGTGTGTTGTCTTGTACCAGAGTTGTTCTGTGACAGCGGGTAAGAGGAAGGTCACCACCATCAGCTGGCAGCTCTGCTGAGCGGTCTTGCTCACGCAGCAGGGAGTATGTGTTCTCTGAGGTGCTATAAAGCACTAAAGAACACTCAATTTCCCTGTGGACAAGAGAGGAAACAAACCATAGTTTTTCCTGATCACATGACCTGACCAGGATCAACTAGGGACCTGAGTTTTTCCTGGCATGGTCACATGATCAGGAAATACCCTAGGGCCCTACTCACGAATTGCATTATTTGATATCTGGTGTACTTTTTGTGGTATTGAATGGCAGACCTGATTCACTGTTGTCCTTCTGTTGAGAGGTAGTATCCAGGATCTCCATACTCCATTCTCCTGCTGCTTTCTTCTCCCAGCAGTGAGTGGTCAGGAACTTCCATCTCTGGAAGCCTTCAGTAGAGTGGTCAAGAGGCCTGGACCAAAACACAACCATTGTGTAATACACTGAGTGTAAAAAATATTAAGAACACCGGCTCTTTCCATGACATAGACTGACCAGGTGAATCCAGGTGAAATCTATGATCCCTTACTGATGTCACTTAAATCCACATCAATCAGTGTAGGTGAAGGGGAGGAGGCAGGTTAAGGAAGGACTGTTAAGCCTTGAGACAATTTAGACATGGATTGTGTATGTGTGCCATTCAGAGGGTGAATGGGCAAGACTGTAACGTAGACTGAAGCCAGTACCAGGAAGTGAGGCTGACTGTGACCCCCAGCTTTTCCATGAAAGCCTTCCATACACGTGATGTGAATTGGGGGCCACGATTGGAGACGATATCCTCCGGGAAGGCCATAGCGCTGAAAGACATGCTAGAACAATGCCTCAGCGACCTGAAGAGCAGTAGGTAGACCAGAGAGAGGGATGAAATGTAATGATTTAGAGAATCTTTCCACTATCATCAAAATTGTGGTAAAACCAACAGAAGAGGTGAGATCAGTGACAGTCAATGGACAGATGAGACCAGGGATACTGAGGCACGGGAAGGAGTTTCCCTGCTGGAGCGTTCCGGGGGTATTTGGATTGGGCACATATGGAACAGGAATTGACATAATGAGGGACTTCCTGCCAAGGTGGGCTACCAGTACTTTCCAGATGGACTAAACAGCTGGTGAGCAATGTCTAATATTAAGGTAGTCTCTAGGTATTGCTCGCTTGAGGTAGAGTACCTCATGATAAGCTGTAGACCACATTATCTACCAAGAGAGGTTTCATCCATATTTTTCATAGTCATCTTTTTACCACCACAAACCGACGCTGGTATGAAGACCGCACTCAATGAGCTGTATAAGGCCATAAGCAAACAAGAAAATGCTCATCCAGAAGCGGCACTCCTAGAGGCCGGGGACTTTAATGCAGGCAAACTTAAATCCGTTTGACCTAATTTCTATGTCACGTGCAACCAGAGGGAAAAAACTCTAGACCACCTTTACTCCACACACAGAGATGCTTACAACGCTCTCCATCGCCCTCCATTTGGCAAATCTGACCATAATTACATCCTCCTGATTCCTGCTTAAAGGCAAAAACTAAATCAGTAAGTACCCGTGACTCACTCAATACTGAAGTGGTCAGATGACGCTGATGCTACTCTACAGGACCTTTTTGCTACCATAGACTAGAAAATGTTCTGGGATTCATCCGATGGCATTGAGGAGTTCACCACATCAGTCACTGGCTTCATTAATAAGTGCATCGACGACGTCGTCCCCACAGCGACCTTACGCACATATCACAACCTGAAGCAATTGATTACAGCCAACATCCGCACCGAGCTAAAGGCTAGAGCTACTACTTTCAAGGAGCCGGACAATAATCCGGATGCTTATATGAAATCCTGCTCTGCCCTCTAACGAAACATCAAACAGGCAAAGCATCAATACAGGACTATGAAGTAGGATTTAATCAGGACAGATAAAATCCTACTTCACCGGCTTTGACTCTCATCAGATTTGTCAGTGCTTGCAAACTATTACGGGCTATAAAGAGAAACCCAGCCGTGAGCTGCCCAGTAACGCGAGCCTACCAGATGAAATGCCTTTTATGCTCGCTTCGAGGCAAGCAACACTGAAGCATGCATGAGAGCAACAGCTGTTCCCGACGACTGTGTGATCACGCTCTCCGTAGCTGATGTGAGCACGACCTTCAAACAGGTCAACATTCAATGGCCGCAGGGCCAGACGGATTACCAGGACGTGTACTCAGAGCATGTGCGGACCAACTGGCAACTGTCTTCACTGACATTTTCAACCTCTCCCTGAAATAATAGTAATACCTACATGTTTCAAGCAGACCACCATAGTCCCTGTGCCCAAGGAAGCGAAGGTAACCTGCCTAAATGACTACCGCCCAGTAGCACTCATGTCGGTAGCCATGAAGTGCTTTGAAAGGTTGGTCATGGCTCACATCAATATAATCATCCCAGAAAACCTAGACCCACTCCAATAGATCCACAGATGACACAATCACACTCCACACTGCCCTTTCCCACCTGGACAAATGGAACACCTATGTGAAAATGCTTTTCATTGACTACAGCTCAGCGTTCTACACCTTAGCGTTCAACACCATAGTGCCCACAAAGCTCATCACTAAGCTAAGGATCCTGGGACTAAACACCTCCCTCAGCAACTGGATCCTGGACTTCCTGAAGGGCTGCTCCCAGGTGGTAAGGGTAGGAAACAACACATCTGCCACGCTGATCCTCAACATGTGGGACCCTCAGGGGTGCGTGCTTAGTCCCCTCCTTTACTCCCTATTTACCTACGACTGCAGGTCAAAGCATGACTCCAGCACCATCATTAAGTTTGCTGACGACATAACAGTGGTAGGCCTGATCACCGACAATGATGAGACAGCCTATAGGGAGGAGGTCAGAGATCTGGCAGTGTGGTGCAAGGACAACAACGTCTCCCTGAATGTGAGCACGACAAAGGAGATGATCGTGGACAACGGGAAAAGGAGGCCGAACACTCCCATGTTCACATCGATGGACTGTAGTGGAGCGGGTCGAGAGTTTCAAGTTCCTTGGGATACTGGATCGGTTATTGACCTGGGTGCACACAGCTGTTGTCGCTGGACATCCAGGTATCACCCGCACCATTCAAATCAAATCACATCACCAACAAACTATCATGGTCCAAACACACAAAATGAAGTTGTGAAGAGGGCACGACAAGACCTTTCCCCCCTCAGGAGACTGAAAAGATTTGGCATGGGTCCCCAGATCCTCAAAGCATTCTACAGCTGCATCATCGAGTGCATCCTGAGCAGTTTTATCACTGCCTGGTATGGTAACTGCTCGGCATCTGACCGTAAGGCGCTACAGAGGGTAATGTGTACAGCCCAGTACATCATTGGGGCCAAGCATCCTGCCATCCAGGACCTTTAAACTAGGTGGTGTCAAAGAATTGTCAAAGACTCCAGTCCAACCCAAGTCAGACTGTTTTCTCTGCTACCACATGACAAGCGGTACCGGAGTGCCAAGTCTAGGTCCAAAAGGCTCCTTAACAGCTCCTCCCCGTTGTTCTTTCACACTACTGATACTCGCTGTTTATTTTCTATGCAGAGTCACTTTACACCTACCTACATGTACAAATTACCTCGACTAACCTGTACCCCTAACCTGTAGTTTATTTAGTAAATATTTTCTTAACTATATTTTCTTAACTGCATTGTTGGTTAAGGGCTTGTAAGTAAGCATTCCACGGTAAGATCTACTACACCTGTTGTATTCTGCGCATGTGACAAATAAAATTTGATTTGATTTGAATGGTGCGGGTGATACCTGGATGTCCAGCGACAACAGCTGTGTGCACCTAGGTCATTAACCGATCCAGTATCCCTGTGGGAACATAGATGCGCTCAGGAGGACAGATGGCAGGTGTGGGTTCCCTCTCCAGGGCCTTGCGAATGCCCACATCTAGGGTGGGATTATGGGTGCACTCAAGACAGGAACCTCTCCCGAATTATAGAGACGGAACAGGGCATCGGCTTTGATGTTTTTTTTAACCTGGGCAATATGTCAATGTGAAATCGAATCTGGTGAATAAAAGGGCCTACCTGGCTTGGTGAGGGTTCAGTCACCTCGCTGTCCATATGTACTCCAAGTTCTGATGGTCGGTGCGGATGAGAAATAGCTCCTGGGTGCCCTCGAGCCAGTATCTGCACTCCTCTAATGCCAACTTCACCGCCAGGAGCTCCCGATCGCCAACATTATAGTTTGTCTCTGCAAGAGACAGCTTTTTTGAGTAATATGCACATGGATACAATTTCTGTGAATTGCCTTGACGTTGGAACAGGACAGCCCCCACACCTACTTTTGAAGCGTCCACCAACACTATGAAGGGCAGCAAAGGATCTGGATGTTGGGTGGAGGTGAAACGACTCTTTAGTAGGCGGAAGGCTTCGTTGGATGAACAAGTGGCTGTCCCACTGCTCCTGTGGACCCTGGGCAGAACGTATTGGACACCGTTGAAACTGGTGCCCCTCCTGTCCGTAATAAGGACAGAGCCCTAGCTGTCTACAAGGGCGTCGCTCAGCCGCGGAGAGACATGTGGCCCCCACCTCCATGGGTTCAGGCTCTGACTCAGAATGATCCCGAAGAAGGTTATCTAGACGGATGGCCATCGCGATTACTGGCTCGCTGGGTCGATTTGTGATAGAGAATCATCCACTGTTTGGAGATGATGCCTCTTGAGTAATGTTGAAAGAACGTGGGTTACCTCATCCGTCGCCATCCCCAAATGAGCCAGCTGGTCATGGTGTTGATGAAGGAGGTGTCCCTGTTCGCCGACCATCTGGGAGATGTCATGGTGTTGATGAAGGAGGTGTCCCTGTTCACCGACCATCTGGGAGATGTCTTGGTTAACTGCTGCTTCTATTTGTTGAGGTAGTATTCTGTAACGTAGACGCAAGGATTCAGGAACCAGGTGCAGAGTTTAATAATAACGAACATGGAGCGATACAAACCAAGAGAAGCGTCTGATATAGAAATATAAAGAATTCTACCTGATGACTGATAACAAAAGAGTGCTATATAAAGGGTAGGTAATCAAGGGAGTAATAAAGTCCAGGTATGACTGATGATGAGTCTCTCAAAAGATTTACGTGCGTTTGAACGGGGTATATTAGTCAGTGCCAGGGCGCACCGGTTTGTGTCAAGAACTGCCATGCTGTTGGGTTTTTCATGCTCAATAGTTTCCTGTATGTATCAAGAATTCTCCACCACCCAGCCTACTTGACACAACTGTGGTAAACATGGGAGTCAACATGGGCCAGCATCCCTGTGAACGCGTTTGACACCTTGTAGAGTCCATGCCCTGACGAATTGAGGCTGTTCTGAGGGCAAAATGTGGGGGTGCAACTCAATATTAAGAAAGTGTTCGTAATGTTTTGTACACTCAGATCCTACATATAGTGCCATTGTGACCAGGACCAAAACGCAACCATTGCATGATATACTGCCACTGTGACCCAAACCAAGATTCAACACAGGCCTTGGTACACTGTCACTTCTTGATTCTCTCCAAATACAAAGTTTGTCGGTACGTTTTCATACCCAATGTCATCCAATGTCCGCATGAGTCCACGTCCCATGCCATCTGTTGTGTGATTCTACATTTCCTATTAATTTGGCATTGAGGGATGTATCTGGCTTCTACAGCAGATGGTGTGGGACATGGACCACGTTTTAGGTAAGACAAAATTGGAGAGACTAATTTCGAAGTAACTATCACTTTAACTCACTCAGCACATCAGCCAGTTAGTATCATCAAAATATATTTAGGGTTTGTTATGAGTGGGTGGAGTGACCATACTACAGTATAATACCCTTTTAACACTAATATGCCAACCTGAACCGTATTGTGTTGGCTCAGATAGTCCCTTTTCACATTGTTGTTTTCACGGTTCCAGCAACTATGGGTGGATGTGAACCAGGACAGCTCAGTACAGTTCAGCTCGGTTTGGCCCATACAGTACATGTGAAATGAGTGACCTGGAGAGGAGAGGTCACCTCTGTGACTCTGGGTGATAGTGACTTGGATGACGACGTGCTCCAGATAGACAACGTGCTGCAGGGGATGGCTGGAGCAGCCAGTGGAGTCAGACCTCATCACAAGGCCTGAAGAAATAGTTGTGTTATATGAGAGAGAGAGAGCGCGAGGGGGGAGAAAGAGAGAGAGGGGGCAGAGATAGAGAGGGGGAGAGAGGGACAGAAATGGGGAGAGAGAGAGAAGAGAGAGGGGGAGAGAGGTGAGAGAGAAGGGGGAAAGAAAGAGAGGGGGATGGGGAGAGAGAGAGGGGGAGAGAACGAGGATGGGGGAAGGGATGGAGAGAGAGGGGGATGGAGAGAGAGAGATGGAGAGGGCGAGAGACAGAGAGAGAGGGGGATGGAGAGATAGAAGGGGAGAAGGAAGAGAGCGAGAGGGGGAGGGGAGAGAAAGGGGGATGAGAGAGAGAAGGGGGGATGGAGAGAGAGAAAGGGGAGAAGGAAGAGAGCGAGAGGGGGAGGGGAGAGAAAGGGGGATGAGAGAGTGAGAGAGAGAGAGAGAGAGAGAGGGGGGGTGGAGAGAGAGAAAGGGGAGAAGGAAGAGAGCGAGAGGGGGGAGGGGAGAGAAAGGGGGATGAGAGAGTGAGAGAGAGAGAGAGAGAGAGAGAGAGAGAGAGAGAGAGAGAGAGAGAGAGAGAGAGAGAGAGAGAGAGAGAGAGAGAGAGAGAGAGAGAGAGAGAGAGAGAGAGAGAGTGAGATGGTGCTTAATAATTATCTGCTGAGATGGATATGCTTCAGAGAAAATAGAGGATTGTATCCATGATGGTAGCAGCCAGTCCCATTCTTGCTGTGTTGGATGGAAGCCTCTTCACACACATGCTGGAAGAGGACCAGTCTGGACTGCCAATGAATGAATGAACGGATTAATAAATTAATGACTAGATGGAAGGAGGGAAGTGTGGAGGAAAAATGTATAGTCTGGAGAAAGCCTTGAATTGTACATCTTGTCACATACAATCATTGGTTCCTGTTGGTGCTGGGGAGAGATATGAGGGGGAGACGGTCATGACCCTCTCCTCAGACCTTTTGGCAGAACGCCCAGAATATGTTCTATAAGTTAAGATAGGATACGGTGCCAGACACATGCAGGAACCAACCCTATGAACAATGCCCATGTAGTTTGTCTGTGTAAGCAGTTTAGAAAATAACTAACGGGACTGCCCCGGCAGAGCTCACTTCAGACCGGTACTTTATGCATCTAAGTTTGACGGTGACCTCTCCAGTTTGCGGTTAATAAAGAATGATTAATTTAAGACTGACTTCAGGTGTCTCTGGTGGTAATTTCCATGACAGAAGGATGCATGGATGGAAGGATGCATGGATGGAAGGATGCATGGATGGAAGGATGCATGGATGGAAGGAAGGAAGAATGCATGGATGAAAGGATGGAAGGATGCATGGATGGAAGGAAGGATGCATGGATGGAAGGAAGGAAGTATGGCTGGAAGGAAGGAAGGATGCATGGAAGGAAGGAAGGAAGAACAAATACACAAACAAACCAATAGGCTCAATCAATGAAGCAATTAGTGAGCCAATCAGATAGGAAAGCCTAAATGTGGTTGTTTGTCATTTGTTGTGTAGTTTTACAGTCATGGTTCTTCCTTTTTGCATTAAATCCTTCTATGTTCCCTTGAATGCTAACAGAAAATGTAATTAAAAATAGAAATGAAAGAAAGCCCCTTAAGTGCTCTGTGGCTAAGTGTTAAAGGAACAACAACTACATTTTTGGTTTGCACAGAGTATGGGGAACAAATTCAATCAAACCAGATTCCCTTGTATCCAGCTCTGTTGTAGTCCCAGTCATGGGCAGTCTGATGACTGGCCTGTGACGTTCTGACAGTAATGTGCCACACATCCCTCCAGGTCAGCAGTGGGCTGGATCAGGGTCACACGTACACAAGTTAAAAAGACTGTATAGCATATTATAATGTCGTAATACTAAAATAATATTGTCAGTACATTATAAATAGAGCCAGGAGTTTCTCTGACAATGAAATATTTGCAGCCCAAGTTTTAGCCAATAACTAGGGCCTGTAACTATAGGGCCTGTAACTAGGGCCTGTAACTATAGGGCCTGTAACTAGGGCCTGTAACTAGGGTCTGTAACTATAGGGCCTGTAACTATAGGGCCTGTAACTAGGGTCTGTAACTATGGTCTGTAACTATAGGGCCTGTAACTAGGGTCTGTAACTATAGGGCCTGTAACTAGGGTCTGTAACTAGGGTCTGTAACTATAGGGCCTGTAACTAGGGTCTGTAACTATAGGGCCTGTAACTAGGGTCTGTAACTATAGGGCCTGTAACTAGGGCCTGTAACTATAGGGCCTGTAACTATAGGGCCTGTAACTAGGGCCTGTAACTATAGGGCCTGTAACTAGGGCCTGTAACTAGGGTCTGTAACTATAGGGCCTGTAACTAGGGTCTGTAACTATGGTCTGTAACTATAGGGCCTGTAACTAGGGTCTGTAACTATAGGGCCTGTAACTAGGGTCTGTAACTAGGGTCTGTAACTATAGGGCCTGTAACTAGGGTCTGTAACTATAGGGCCTGTAACTAGGGTCTGTAACTATAGGGCCTGTAACTAGGGCCTGTAACTATAGGGCCTGTAACTATAGGGCCTGTAACTAGGGTCTGTAACTATAGGGCCTGTAACTAGGGTCTGTAACTATAGGGCCTGTAACTAGGGTCTGTAACTATAGGGCCTGTAACTAGGGTCTGTAACTATAGGGCCTGTAACTAGGGTCTGTAACTATAGGGCCTGTAACTAGGGTCTGTAACTATAGGGCCTGTAACTATAGGGCCTGTAACTAGGGTCTGTAACTATAGGGCCTGTAACTATAGGACCTGTAACTAGGGTCTGTAACTATGGTCTGTAACTATAGGGCCTTTAACTAGGGTCTGTAACTATAGGGCCTGTAACTAGGGTCCGTAACTAGGGTCTGTAACTATAGGACCTGTAACTATAGTGCCTGGAACTAAGGCATGTAACTAGGGCCCAGAGTTGTTACTGGTCAGATCATGTAGTCAGGAAAACCTCCTTGTCCTACCTATATTATTCCCAATACAGTTAGATATCAGTGATGATATCTTTAGGAAAGTACGTTACTTGGGTGGAGACTGAGGTCCCAGAATGCTCCTTCTTGCTGCCTTGTTTATGGTCTAGCGTTACCTGGCAGATAGAAAGAGTAATGCTGTGTGACTGTAGAATCAAATAGTTTACTATGAAGATGCCTAAAAACTGCTTCTCCAATAAAAATCCCTGATTACGCTCGCCACTCGTAGGCGATGACATGGCGACGTTAGCTAGCTAAGATCACATGCAGAAACATGTCATCGGGTCTAATGGTCGTGTGACACAGTTCGGCACGACACGACCATGTGACATTTTATGATAGAGTTTCTAAACCCAAAGGCTCAACATCGCAATACCACCGGGAATGCATTGAGAAGCAGACTTGACAAGTCAATAGGTGTGTTCGGATACCCATACTAACATACTGTATACTACAAACTTAATGAGTATATACTACATACTATACACTATTAGTTCATTTTAGTACACTGTAAACAAACTGTATCATTTCAGTTGAGCATACTAGCATTTCGCCTGTCTAAAGGAAGTTGATGCTGTTGCTATGCAACCTCTTGCTAGATTTTTAGCATAATAAATTACTAGCTAGACATTTTATGATTTCGGATGTGTTCGTAAATTCAATCTGGAGTGCCAGAGTTCGCTCTGGACGTTCGTAAATCCAGAGCTTTGTCAGATTTTCCATTTGTAAATTCAGAGCCTTTCACTTTTGCAGCATTCAGAGTGCTCTGAAATTGGAGTGGAGAGCGAGAATTAACCATGTCCATTGAAATGCTCAACGCCTATACCACTTAGCTAAGAATGATGTGAATAATCAAGTCAATAAATGTTGGGTAGTTAGTTTGATAGCAGATAGTTAATATACCGCCTGGCAAGTTTGATGTATTAGTAGCTAACTAACGTTAGGTAACTAGCTAGCATTCCCGGAGGTATTGTGATGTTGAGCCAGCAGATTGTCCAATCGGATGGACATATCGATTGGCTCATCCAGGGAAAGAGCGGTGTCCCGACACGCTAGCTCCCTGCGGACGTCCTCCCGGAGACAACATCTGTAGTGGTAGATAAGGGCCCTGTCGTAAAAACCCCTAGCAACCCGCCGCCGCTCCATCATAAGCCCTCGGGAGCGTCAGACGGAGGGTGCTGGAGTCAGGAGATGGGGAGTCCGGAGCCGGGGGTGCCGAAGGTGGAGAGAGGAGACCACTCCTCTCCCATCGGTCCATTCTCTCCATCATTTGATCCATCGCCGATCCGATCCGATGGAGGACGGTGGTGTGGTGGAGAACCCGTTCCTCCATCGATGGGAGAGGGTTGGCTGCTGCTCCTGCTGACTCCATTCCATATGGTGCAGGATTCTGTAACGCTCCGGGTGTCGTGGGTGTGGAGTCAGACGCAGGAAACAGAGAATGCAATACTGTGCTCTTTAATGCACTCACGCAACACTGGGTGCTCTAAACCAAATGCCCCAAACACGGGGGACGAAAACAGTACAGCAGAATACACGACCAGGAACAAACACGTTCCTCTACTACATAACCAAAGGTCACAATAATTAATCCCGCACAAAGAAACAGGCGGGCCGGCTGTCTAATAAAGCCCAACTAATGACTCACTAACAGGTGCTAACAATAAACATACAAGGAGGGGGAGGAAAGACAATCAGTGGCAGCTAATAGGCCGGCGATGACGACCGCCGAGCGCCGAGCGCCGAGCGCCACCCGATCGGGAAGGGGAGCCACCCTCGGTCGGACTCGTGACACTCACTATTGGTTTAGGTTACGTTTATTATTCAGCTCACTATTGGTTTAGGTTACGTTTATTATTCCCCTCACTATTGGTTTAGGTTACGTTTATTATTCCCTTCACTATTGGTTTAGGTTACGTTTATTATTCCCCTCACTATTGGTTTAGGTTACGTTTATTATTCCCCTCACTATTGGTTTAGGTTACGTTTATTATTCAGCTCACTATTGGTTTAGGTTACGTTTATTATTCCCCTCACTATTGGTTTAGGTTACGTTTATTATTCCGCTCACTATTGGTTTAGGTTACGTTTATTATTCCGCTCACTATTGGTTTAGGTTACGTTTATTATTCCCCTCACTATTGGTTTTGGTTACGTTTCTTATTCAGCTCACTATTGGTTTAGGTTACGTTTATTATTCCCCTCACTATTGGTTTAGGTTACGTTTATTATTCCCCTCACTATTGGTTTAGGTTACGTTTATTATTCAGCTCACTATTGGTTTAGGTTACGTTTATTATTCCCCTCACTATTGGTTTAGGTTACGTTTATTATTCCGCTCACTATTGGTTTAGGTTACGTTTATTATTCCCCTCACTATTGGTTTAGGTTACGTTTATTATTCCCCTCACTATTGGTTTAGGTTACGTTTATTATTCCCCTCACTATTGGTTTAGGTTACGTTTATTATTCCCCTCACTATTGGTTTAGGTTACGTTTATTATTCCCCTCACTATTGGTTTAGGTTACGTTTATTATTCCGCTCACTATTGGTTTAGGTTACGTTTATTATTCCCCTCACTATTGGTTTAGGTTACGTTTATTATTCCGCTCACTATTGGTTTAGGTTACGTTTATTATTCCCCTCACTATTGGTTTAGGTTACGTTTATTATTCCCTTCACTATTGGTTTAGGTTACGTTTATTATTCCCCTCACTATTGGTTTAGGTTACGTTTATTATTCCCCTCACTATTGGTTTAGGTTACGTTTATTATTCCGCTCACTATTGGTTTAGGTTACGTTTATTATTCCGCTCACTATTGGTTTAGGTTACGTTTATTATTCCCCTCACTATTGGTTTTGGTTACGTTTCTTATTCAGCTCACTATTGGTTTAGGTTACGTTTATTATTCCGCTCACTATTGGTTTAGGTTACGTTTATTATTCCCTTCACTATTGGTTTTGGTTATTTTTATTATTCCCCTCACTATTGGTTTAGGAAACGTTTATTATTCCGCTCACTATTGGTTTAGGTTACGTTTATTATTCCCCTCACTATTGGTTTAGGTTACGTTTATTATTCTGCTCACTATTGGTTTAGGTTACGTTTATTATTCTGCTCACTATTGGTTTAGGTTACGTTTATTATTCCCCTCACTATTGGTTTAGGTTACGTTTAATATTCCCTCACTATTGGTTTAGGTTACGTTTATTATTCCGCTCACTATTGGTTTAGTTACGTTTATTATTCCCTCACTATTGGTTTAGGTTACGTTTATTATTCAGCTCACTATTGGTTTAGGTTACGTTTATTATTCCGCTCACTATTGGTTTAGGTTACGTTTATTATCCCCCTCACTATTGGTTTTGGTTACGTTTATTATTCCGCTCACTATTGGTTTAGGTTACGTTTATTATTCAGCTCACTATTGGTTTAGGTTACTTTTATTATTCCGCTCACTATTGGTTTAGGTTAAGTTTATTATTCCCCTCACTATTGGTTTTGGTTACGTTTATTATTCCGCTCACTATTGGTTTAGGTTACGTTTATTATTCCCCTCACTATTGGTTTAGGTTACGTTTATTATTCCCCTCACTATTGGTTTAGGTTACGTTTATTATTCCGCTCACTATTGGTTTAGGTTACGTTTATTATTCCGCTCACTATTGGTTTAGGTTACGTTTATTATTCCCCTCACTATTGGTTTTGGTTACGTTTATTATTCAGCTCACTATTGGTTTAGGTTACGTTTATTATTCAGCTCACTATTGGTTTAGGTTACGTTTATTATTCCCCTCACTATTGGTTTAGGTTACGTTTATTATTCCGCTCACTATTGGTTTAGGTTACGTTTATTATTCCGCTCACTATTGGTTTAGGTTACGTTTATTATTCCCCTCACTATTGGTTTTGGTTATGTTTATTATTCAGCTCACTATTGGTTTAGGTTACGTTTATTATTCCGCTCACTATTGGTTTAGGTTACGTTTATTATTCCGCTCACTATTGGTTTAGGTTACGTTTATTATTCCCTTCACTATTGGTTTAGGTTACGTTTATTATTCCCCTCACTATTGGTTTAGGAAACGTTTATTATTCCGCTCACTATTGGTTTAGGTTACGTTTATTATTCCCCTCACTATTGGTTTAGGTTACGTTTATTATTCTGCTCACTATTGGTTTAGGTTACGTTTATTATTCTGCTCACTATTGGTTTAGGTTACGATTATTATTCCCCTCACTATTGGTTTAGGTTACGTTTATTATTCCCCTCACTATTGGTTTAGGTTACGTTTATTATTCCCCTCACTATTGGTTTTGGTTACGTTTATTATTCCCTTCACTATTGGTTTAGGTTACGTTTATTATTCCCCTCACTATTGGTTTAGGAAACGTTTATTATTCCCCTCACTATTGGTTTAGGTTACGTTTATTATTCCGCTCACTATTGGTTTAGGTTACGTTTATTATTCCCCTCACTATTGGTTTAGGTTACGTTTATTATTCTGCTCACTATTGGTTTAGGTTACGATTATTATTCCCCTCACTATTGGTTTAGGTTACGTTTATTATTCCCCTCACTATTGGTTTAGGTTACGTGTATTATTCCCCTCACTATTGGTTTTGGTTACATTTATTATTCAGCTCACTATTGGTTTAGGTTACGTTTATTATTCCCCTCACTATTGGTTTAGGTTACGTTTATTATTCCCCTCACTATTGGTTTAGGTTACGTTTATTATTCCCCTCACTATTGGTTTAGGTTAGGATTATAATTCCCCTCATTATTGGTTTAGGTTAGGATTTGGGGAGCGTAAGCTTATCCTAGATCCGTGCCTAAGGGCATCTTCTGTTATTTACATATTGATAAAATAAATCCTAGAAGTAAACATACAACCCAAGGCAAAAGACTAACACACAAACAAACACATTTTCAGGCAAGACAAACATACACACACACACACAAACACTCATACACACAAATATACATATATACACACGGAAACACGCACACGCACACACACACACACACACACACACACACACACACACACACACACACACACACACACACACACACACACACACACACACACACACACACACACACACACACACACACACACACACACACACACACACACAGTGGATAATCAACTTTTCTAATGTACACACCCACACACGCACACAAACAAACACACACACTTACAGTGTGTATGACGCTCTCTAAGGCGAGGAGAGGAGATGGCCAGGTCCTTCCACCGTCCTCCCGTCATCCCCCGGCTCCAAGCTGGCAGAGTAGATATCAACATGCTGCTGCCTGAAGCTCAGCGATGGGGCCTCCACCATGTCCGTCACATCTCCTTCCAGCATACGAATACCTACAGACATGGGAGGGGGAGGGACCTTCATAACCTTAGCATTCAATACATAGGGTGAATCACCCATAGGAATAGACTGGAACTTATTTGGATAGTCCAGATTTTCCATCCGTAGATGCTCTGCAGATGGTCATACTATCAACAAACTATTAGGCTTAGAAGAATGGTTAGGGTAAGGGTTAAGGTTAGAGTTGGGGCTAGGGTAAGGGTTAGAATAATGGTTTGGGTAAGGGTTAGGGTTAGTAGAAAGTTTGTAGAGCATCTACAGATGGACTATACAAAGAAAGTGTTACTTGAGATTCTATTTTTATGGGACCATCTGACCTGCAGTACATACAGTATGTATGCCTCTTCAATATACAATATACTGTGCCTCCCTTACCCATAAGTGCTGTTTTTAAAATTTAACTTGAACTGCTGAATATACAGTATGTGTAATTTTTTTACATTTTCTGTCTTGTGTGTTGGCGCTAAAGGACACATTTCATGCTTTTATAAACGCAACTAATAAAGAACTCTGAACTTTTGATGAACTTATGAACTGTCACATGGACTCACCACCTATGAACTGTCACATGGACTCACCACCTATGAACTGTCACATGGACACACCACCTATGAACTGTCATATGAACACACCACCTATGAACTGTCACATGGACACACCACCTATGAACTGTCATATGGACTCACCACCTATGAACTGTCATATGGACTCACCACCTATGAACTGTCGCATGTTATTACCACCTATGAACTGTCACATGGACTCAACACCTATGAACTGTCACATGGACTCACCACCTATGAACTGCCACATGGACACACCACCTATGAACTGTCGCATGTTATTACCACCTATGAACTGTCACATGGACTCACCACCTATGAACTGTCATATGGACTCACCACCTATGAACTGTCGCATGTTATTACCACCTATGATCTGTCACATGGACTTACCACCTATGAACTGACACACCACCTATGAACTGTCATATGGACTCACCACCTATGAACTGTCACATGGACATACCACCTATGAACTGTCGCATGTTATTACCACCTATGAACTGTCACATGGACTCACCACCTATGATCTGTCACATGGACTCACCACCTATGAACTGACACACCACCTATGAACTGTCACATGGACACACCACCTATGAACTGTCACATGGACTCACCACCTATGAACTGTCACATAGACTTACCACCTATGAACTGACACACCACCTATGAACTGTCATATGGACTCACCACCTATGAACTGTCACATGGACATACCACCTATGAACTGTCGCATGTTATTACCACCTATGAACTGTCACATGGACTCACCACCTATGATCTGTCACATGGACTCACCACCTATGAACTGACACACCACCTATGAACTGTCACATGGACACACCACCTATGAACTGTCACATGGACTCACCACCTATGAACTGTCACATAGACTTACCACCTATGAACTGACACACCACCTATGAACTGTCATATGGACTCACCACCTATGAACTGTCACATGGACATACCACCTATGAACTGTCATATGGACTCACCACCTATGAACTGTCGCATGTTATTACCACCTATGATCTGTCACATGGACTTACCACCTATGAACTGACACACCACCTATGAACTGTCATATATATATAAAATATATGGACTCACCACCTATGAACTGTCACATGGACATACCACCTATGAACTGTCGCATGTTATTACCACCTATGAACTGTCACATGGACTTACCACCTATGAACTGACACACCACCTATGAACTGTCATATATATATAAAATATATGGACTCACCACCTATGAACTGTCACATGGACATACCACCTATGAACTGTCGCATGTTATTACCACCTATGAACTGTCACATGGACTCACCACCTATGATCTGTCACATGGACTCACCACCTATGAACTGACACACCACCTATGAACTGTCACATGGACACACCACCTATGAACTGTCACATGGACTCACCACCTATGAACTGTCACATAGACTTACCACCTATGAACTGACACACCACCTATGAACTGTCATATGGACTCACCACCTATGAACTGTCACATGGACATACCACCTATGAACTGTCATATGGACTCACCACCTATGAACTGTCGCATGTTATTACCACCTATGATCTGTCACATGGACTTACCACCTATGAACTGACACACCACCTATGAACTGTCATATATATATAAAATATATGGACTCACCACCTATGAACTGTCACATGGACATACCACCTATGAACTGTCGCATGTTATTACCACCTATGAACTGTCACATGGACTCACCACCTATGAACTGACACACCACCTATGAACTGTCACATGGACACACCACCTATGAACTGTCACATGGACACACCACCTATGAACTGTCACATGGACTCACCACCTATGAACTGTCACATGGACTTACCACCTATGAACTGACACACCACCTATGAACTGTCACATGGACACACCACCTATGAAATGTCACATGGACTCACCACCTATGAACTGACACACCACCTATGAACTGTCACATGGACACACCACCTATGAACTGTCACATGGACTTACCACCTATGAACTGTCACATGGACTTACCACCTATGAACTGACAGACCACCTATGAACTGTCACATGGACACACCACCTATGAACTGTCACATGGACACACCTGGCAGTACTCCTGTCATCTGCCTCCACCATGTGGCTTAACCAAGGAAAACTTCTGGCTCTAGCAATGAGCGATCTGTACATTGTAATATACATTTGACTTATTTAGCAGACACTCTTATCCAGAGCGATTTACAGAAGCAGTTTGATTTAAGTTCCTTGCTCAAGGGCACATTGACATATTTTTCACCTCGTCGGCTCAGGGATTCAAAGCAGCGACCTTTCAGTTCCTGGCCCAACACTTAAACCTCTAGGCTACCTGTCGCGCAGACGTCATGGCTGGAGTCATATCTGGCTGTGGGATCATCATCATTCCCATTGACATCATGACGGGCAAAGGGGTCCTAAGATACACTGACATAAAAAAAAGTTAGTGGTCAATTGGCCTTTTTTCCTCCATCACACCAGTCCGAACCTATTTACTCACAAATCAACCAGGCGGTGTCTGCAGACAAAAGTAGACCAAACATTTAGCTTCCATTTTAATACTCTGCATTGACGTTTAAAATCTCCCGGCCAAGAGCTTTGACTGCACATTGTCTCAGCTCTGGACTTTTACATTTGGGCCATTTGCCAAACCACTTCGAAGTAGTGGATTCAGCTATTTCAGCCACACCCGCTGACAGGTGTATACAATTGAGCACACTGCCATGCAATCTCCATAAACAAACATTGACAGTAGAACGGCCTTACTGAAGAGCTCAGTAACTTTCAATGTGGAACCATCATAGGATGCCACCTTTCCAACAAGTCAGTTTGTCAAATGTCTGCCCTGCTAGAGGTGCCCCGGTCAACTTTAAATGCTGTTATTGAAGTGGACATTTCTGGGAGCAACAATGGCTCACACAATCTCACAGAATGGGCCAGCCGAGTGCTGATGCCCGTAGTGCTCAAAAACCATCTCTCCTCGGTTGCAACACTCACTACCAAGTTCCAAACTGCCTTTGGAAGCAACGTCAGCACAATACCTGTTTCGGGAGCTTCATGAAATGGGTTTCCATGGCCAAGCAGCCACACACAAGCCTAAGATCACCATTTGCAATGCCAAGCGTCGGCTGGAGTGGTGTAAAGCTTGCCACCATTGGACTCAGCAGGGGAAATGCGTTCTCTGGGGTAATGAATCACGCTTCACCATCTGGGTTTGAATCTGGGTTTGGCGGATGCCAGGAGAACACTACCTGCCCGAATGCATTGTGCCAAATGTAAAGTTTGGTGGAATAGAATAATGGTCTGGGGCTGTTTTTCATGGTTCGGGCTAAGCCCCTTAGTTCCAGTGAAGGGAAATCTTAACGCTACAGCATACATTCACATTCTAGATGATTCTGAGCTTCCATCTTCGTGGCAACAGTTTTGGGAAGGCCCTTTCCTGTTTCAACATGATAATACCCCTGTGCACAAAGCAAGGTCCATACAGAAATGGTTTGTCAAGATTGGTGTGGAAGAACTTGACTAGCCTGCACAGAGCCCTGACCTCAACCCCATCGAACATCTTTTTTGGATTAATTGAAACACTGACTGCGAGCCAGGCCTAATTTCCATCCTCACCAATGCTCTTGTGGCTTAATAGAATCAAGTCCCACAGCAATATCATGTTTAGTTGTTAAGTTGGATCATTATCTATTACTTTAGTAATAGTTATAACTGCAAGGGGTCCTCACAAAACACAAAACAATGGGGCATATGTGGGTCATGCACACAAACCTGCAGCATGTTTGTAAACCAAAGGCCAAGTTTCAAGTGTTAATTTCACATGCACAAGTACAGCCTTTCTTGCAAGCTCTAACCCCGACAATGTAGTAATCAATAATACTTTTCAAATGACTTTAACATGTATCCTTCCTTTCTTCCTTGAGGTAATCACTGATCTGTTTCATTTTACATTGCTCTCATCAATCATGTCATGTCAGATTAGTGATTACCTCAAGGTAAGAACAAAGGATCCATTTTAAAAGTGTTGCAACGGGGCCATTATTTCTGCAGTGTAGTCTGTGCCCTCGTCTGAGCTCAGTGGAGGGATAGTATAATACAATGCACAACAGAATGCTCTACTGGGGGTCATTAAAGACCAGTGTCTGGGTCCAGCTCTGGTTCTGATTCTGGTTCTGGTTCTGATTCTGGGTCTAGTTCTGGGTCTGGTTAGGTTGGGTGGGGCCTAGGTGAGTGTGTTTAGTCCTGACATCGACTGAGTAGATGTGACTGGCTCTGGAGTTCCTCTTGGTCATCTGATGGACCACCTGCTGCTGCATCCACTTCACCTCCAGACACATAGAGGTTACAGGACAACTACTGTCAGCTACTTAGTATGGAATGCACACTTTTGTTTTGCATGTTTGCTGATTCTGCTGAATTCCTTACAGGTGAAAGGTCCAATTATATTCATATATATGTATTTATGTACATGTAGTATGTCTTATGCGTGTGTGCCTGCGTGTGTGCAGGACGTCATGCAGCTGCTAAATTATGTAGGAGTGTGTCAATAACACCTCCAGTGGACTCTAGTTACATTGGACTCTAGTTACAGTTAATATACTTTCTCTGTTGAATCTACCATTGAAGGACCGACTTCATTTAGAAAGCAGACTAGCCTAGATATCAGATTGCCATCTTCAATGGCCCTGCATAATCTTCTTTCAGTCACTCACAGGTGATACAATCAACTAGGCCTATTGGTCAAACTGCAGATTTCACTATACTGTGAGTGTACAAAACATTAGGAACACCTGTTCTTTCCATGACATAGACTGACCAGGTGAATCCAGGGGAAAGCTATGATCCATTATTGATATCACTTGTAAATTCACTTCAATCAGTGTAGACGAAGGGTAGAAGGGTAGGAGACAGGTAAAAGAAGGATTTTTAAGCCCTGAGACAATTGAGACATGGATTGTGTATGTGCTCTTCTATTCAGAGGGTGA
Source organism: Oncorhynchus keta (assembly GCF_023373465.1). Classification (NCBI taxonomy): domain Eukaryota; kingdom Metazoa; phylum Chordata; class Actinopteri; order Salmoniformes; family Salmonidae; genus Oncorhynchus; species Oncorhynchus keta. The sequence goes on from NC_068432.1 coordinate 41,096,591, forward strand.
ATGGGTTTTTAACACTCAACAGTTTCATCAAGAATGGTCCACCACCCAAAGAACATCCAGCCAACTTGACACGAGTGTTGGAAGCTGAGTCAATCCCTGTGGAACGCTTTCAACAACTTGTAGAATCAATGCACCGACGAATTGAGGCTGTTCTGAGGACAAAAAGGGGGTGCAACTCTATATTAGGAAGGTGTTCCTAATATTTTGTAAACTCAGTGTATGGAGCCTATGTGTGATTTGATTGACAACAATTTTGCGTATGAAGGATTTAGTGACTGACACATGTTGTGACTGACACAATCCCTCCCTTCGAAATGTTGAATTGCACTGTATGATTAGGCCTAGACTAGGCTTCTTTGTATGGCAGACGAGTAGCCTGATTAGTGAGGAGTTGACACCGCTGTCCTTGAGATGATGCTAACAATGTAATTATGGCAGACTCAGAGATGGTTGAGCCCTCCTATTCATTCAGGATCAGTTCAGGACAGTGGTAGTGGATAAACTGGGATCTACACGTCAGTGGAATATTATCGATCCCTATCTGTCATCCATTAAAACCAGCATTTATTGTGTTAAAGAGATTTTGGCAATGAGGCCCTTTATCTACTTTTCATGAGTCAGACGAACTTGTGGACACCATTTTTATGTCTCTGCTTACAGTTTGAAGGAAGTTTCTAATTAGTGCTAGCACAATTGCCAACTAGCAATTGACTATGACTGGAAGTCTATGGGTATTAGCAGATACCCACAGACTTCCAATCATTGTGCTAACACTAATGGTAGTTAGCATTGACTAGCGAAACTAGGTCTGACTTCCTTCATAATGGACACAGAGAAAAACAAATAGTATTCACAAGTTCATCTGACTCTGGGGTTGTAGATAAAGGGTCTAATAGCCAAAATCCCAAAGTATTACTTTAAGACGACCTTGAACTGACACCCTCTGAATGAACGTTTGATTCTCAATCCATTCCCAGAACGTGATAATGTTTTAAATGTTTTGCTGATATATATACACTACCTTTCAAAAGTTTGGGGTCACTTAGAAATGTCCTTTTTTTGAAAGAAAAGCAATTTTTAAAATCAGAAATACAGTGTTATTAATGTTGTAAATGACTATTTTCGCTGGAAACGGCTGCTTTTTTTAATGGAATAGCTAAAGCAACTATCACTCCTGTGTTCCAATGGCATGTGTGTTAGCTAATCCAAGTTATCATTTTAAAAGGCTAATTGATCATTACAAAACCCTTTTTCAATTATGTTAGCACAGCTGAAAACTGTTGTCCTGATTAAAGAAGCAATAAAACTGGCCCTCTTTAGACTAGTTGAGTATCTGGAGCATCAACATTTGTGGGTTCGAACTGGCAGCTTCATTAAATAGTACCCGCAAAACACCAGTCTCAATGTCAACAGTGAAGAGGCGACTCTGGGATGCTGGCCTTCTAGGCAGAGTTGCAAAAAAAAAACATATCTCAGACTGGCCAATAAAAACACAAGATGAAGATGGGCAAAAGAACACAGACACTGGACAGAGGAACACTGCCTAGAAGGCCAGCATCCCGGAGTCGCCCCTTCACTGTTGACGTTGAGACTGATGTTTTACGGGTACTATTTAATGAAACTGCCAGTTGAGGACTTGTGAGGCGTCTGTTTCTCAAACTAGACACTCTATTGTACATGTCCTCTTGCTCAGTTGTGCACCGGGGCCTCCCACTCATCTTTCTATTCTGGTTAGAGCCAGTTTGCTCTGTTCTGTGGAGGGAGTAGTACACAGCGTTGTACGAGATCTTCTGTTTCTTGGCAATTTCTCGCATGGAAGAGCCTTCATTTCTCAGAACGAGAATAGACTGACGAGTTTCAGAAGAAAGTCTTTGTTTCTGGCCATTTTCAGCCTGTAATCGAACCCACAAATGCTGATGCTCCAGATACTTAACTAGTCCAAAGAAGGCCAGTTCTATTGCTTCTTTAATCAGGACTACAGTTTATAGCTGTGCTAACATAATTGCAAAAGGGTTTTCTAATGATCAATTAGCCTTTTAAAATGATAAACTTGGATTAGCTAACACAACGTGCCATTGGAACACAGGAGTGATGGCTGCTGATAATGGTCCTCTGTATGCCTATGTAGATATTCCATAAAACATCTGCCATTTTCAGCTGCAATTGTCATTTACAACATTAATAATGTCTATACTGTATTTCTGATCAATTTGATGTTATTTTAATCAACAAAAAATGTGCTTTTCTTTTAAAAACAAGAACATTTTTAAGTGACCCCAAACTTTTGAATGGTATATATATACAGTGACTTCAGAAATTATTCAGACCCCCCACATTTTGTTACGTTACAGCCTTATTCTAAGATGGATTAAATAAAACATTTTTTTTCAGTAATCTACACACAATTCCCCAAAATGACAAAACAGAATTTTTTAAAATGTAGAAAAAACAAATATATCCACCTGTGGTAAATTAAATTGATTGGACATGATTTGGAAAGCCACACACCTGTCTATATAAGGTTCCACAGTTGACAGTGCATGTCAGAGCAAAAACCAAGCCATGATGTCGAAGGAATTGTCCGTAGAGCTCCGAGACAGGATTGTGTCAAGGCACAGATCTGGGGAAGGGTACCCAAAACATTCTGCAGCATTGAAGGTCTCCAAGAACCCAGTGGCCTCCATCATTTTTCAATGGAAGAGGTTAGGAACCACCAAGACTCTACCTAGAGCTGGCCACCCGGCATAACTGAGCAATCGGGGGAGAAGGGCCTTGGTCAGGAAGGTGACCAAGAACCCGATGGTCACTCTGACAGAACTCCAGAGTTCCTCTGTGGAGATGGGCGAACCTTCCAGAAGGACAACCATCTCTGCAGCACTGCACCAATCAGGCGTTTATGGTAGAATAGGCAGACGGGAACCACTCATCAGTTAAAGGCACATGACAGCCTGCCTGGTGTTTGCCAAAAGACACCTAAAGGACTCAGACCATGAGAAACAAGATTCTCTGGTCTGATGAAACCAAGATTGAACTCTTTGTCCTGAATGTGAAGCGTCACGTTGGGACGAAACCTGTCACCATCCCTAATAGTGAAGCATAGTGGTGGCAGCATTATGCTGTGGTGATGTTTTTCAGCGACAGGAACTGGGAGAGTAGTCAGGATCGAGGCTAAGATGAACGGAGCAAAGTACAGAGAGATTCTTGAGGAAAACCTGCTCCAGAGCGACCAGGACCTCAGACTGGGGGTGAGGGTTCACATTCCAACAGGACAACGACCCTGAGCACACAGCCAAGACAACGCAGGAGTGGCTTAGCGACAAGTCTCTGAATGTCCTTGAGTGGCCCAGCCAGAGCCCGGACTTGAACCCGATCGAACATCTCTGGATAGACCTGAAAATAAGAATTGGATATTTTCCCAAATACAGGTGTGCCATGCTTGTAGCGTCATACCCAAGAAAACTTGATGCTGTAATCACTGCCAAAGGTGCTTCAACAAAGTACTGAATAAAGGGTCTGAATACGTACGTAAATGTGATATTTCCGGGGTTTGTTGTATTAATTTGCAAAAAAAAAATCTAAAAAACTGTTTTTGCTTTGTCATTATGGGGTATTGTGTGTAGATTGATGAGGGGGAAAAAAACTATTTAATCAGTTTTAGAATAAGGCTGTAACCTAACAAAATGTTGAGAAAGTCAAAGGGTCTGGATACTTTCCGAAGGCACTGTATATTATAATTTCATCATCGAGCCAATGTTGATTTATTATTGATATGAATCATTCATTGTAATTCTGCATTGTGTATTCAATGTTTTGCAATAGTTGTGCTCGAAGATTAATTCCATTTTTGAGTTAAATGTATTCCTTTTGAATTGGTGTATTAATCTAGTATTCCACTTTGGGGAAAAAAACTAACTGGATGAAAGCTGAACAAAACAAAGAAAATGCACCTCTCGGCAAGCAGTCACACCACTTTGAAGTTATATAACATATACTGGGAGAGACTGACTTTGATGTTTAAAAACATTCATTTCAAATAAATGGCAAATTCCTCTGGAAATAATTGTTAAACTGTGTTCTTGAGCACCTTGACTGCCCCACAGGTAACTAAGGCACCAGTCCTCCTACCTATTTATTTGGTTTTAAAAAGTCTTGCTGTAATGCAAACTTTTATTGCACCTCTAGTGTACAGGTCCCTAGGGGTCAGTTGTTGAATGGAAATACACACAAAACATATTGAAGTTTTGAAAGTCTGAAAGTCTTTAGTTTTTGTTTTCAGCAGTTGTTGCTTGCTATTAAAACCTTTGGATTGTTCAATTATTTGAATGTGTTTCCAGGGACCGTCTCGGTCTGAGACTGTGTTTCAGCAGCTATTGCTACTCTTTTAACCAGTAATAACTGCTAAAAGAAAATGGTTTAGCCCTCCTTTTAAATATGTCCTTTATGCAGTCTAATACACAGGCAATAGGCCAGGTTACTTTACCTACACAACCCCTCTAATAAAACGCACTAGCTACTGTGGCAAGTGGCTGCAGGGCTAACCATATGAGTAATATAGTAATTATACACTGCTCAAAAAAATAAAGGGGACACTTAAACAACACAATGTAACTCCAAGTCAATCACACTTCTGTGAAATCAAACTGTACACTTAGGAAGCAACACTGATTGACAATACATTTCACATGCTGTTGTGCAAATGGAATAGACAATAGGTGGAAATTATAGGCAATTAGCAAGACACCCCCAATAAAGGAGTGGTTCTGCAGGTGGTGACCACAGACCACTTCTCAGTTCCTATGCTTCCTGGCTGATGTTTTGGTCACTTTTGAATGCTGGCGGTGCCTTCACTCTAGTGGTAGCATGAGACGGAGTCTACAACCCACACAAGTGGCTCAGGTAGTGCAGCTCATCCAGGATGGCACATCAATGCGAGCTGTGGCAAGAAGGTTTGCTGTGTCTGTCAGCGTAATGTCCAGAGCATGGAGGCGCTACCAGGAGACAGGCCAGTACATCAGGTGTCGTGGAGGATGCCGTAGGAGGGCAACAACCCAGCAGCAGGACAGCTACCTCCGCCTTTGTGCAAGGAGGAGCAGGAGGAGCACTGCCAGAGCCCTGCAAAATGACCTCCAGCAGGCCACAAATGTGCATGTGTCTGCTCAAATGGTCAGAAACAGACTCCATGAGGGTGGTATGAGGGCCTGACGTCCACAGGTGGGGGTTGTGCTTACAGCCCAACACCGTGCAGGACGTTTGGCATTTGCCAGAGAACACCAAGATTGGCAAATTCGGCACTGGCGCCCTGTGCTCTTCACAGATGAGAGCAGGTTCACACTGAGCACATGTGACAGACGTGACAGAGTCTGGAGACGCCGTGGAGAACATTCTGCTGCCTGCAAGATCCTCCAGCATGACCGGTTTGGCAGTGGGTCAGTCATGGTGTGGGTGGCATTTCTTTGGGGGGCCGCACAGAGGTATCCTGACTGCCATTAGGTACCGAGATGAGATCCTCAGACCCCTTGTGAGACCATATGCTGGTGCGGTTGGCCCTGGGTTCCTCCTAATGCAAGACAATGCTCGACCTCATGTGGCTGGAGTGTGTCATTAGTTCCTGCAAGAGGAAGGCATTGATGCTATGGACTGGCCTGCCAGTTCCCCAGACCTGAATCCAATTGAGGACATCTGGGACATCATGTCTCGCTCCATCCACCAACGCCACGTTGCACCACAGACTGTCCAGGAGTTGGCGGATGCTTTAGTCCAGGTCTGGGAGGAGATCCCTCAGGAGACCATCCGCCACCTCATCAAGAGCATGCCCAGGCATTGTAGGGAGGTCATACAGGCACGTGGAGGCCACACACACTACTGAGCCTCATTTGAACTTGTTTTAAGGACTTTCTATCAAAGTTGGATCAGCCTGTAGTGTGGTTTTCCACTTTAATTTTGAGTGTGACTCCAAATCCAGACCTCCATGGGTTGATCAATTTGATTTCCATTGATAATCTTTGTGTGATTTTGTTGTCAGCACATTCAACTATGTAAAGAAGGATGTGTTATTTTAGTGTTCCCTTTATTTTTTTGAGCAGTGTAATTCACAGCAAAATGAATACCTCAACCCTTTATTCCTCCTGATGATGGAAGCCAGACTTCTTTCATACCCAGGGAATCCTCTGGTTGAAAAACCTGAAATTCACTGCTTTCATTCACCTGCTTACTCTGCCCTCATATTTAGCCTAACAACCAGGGCTACAAGCAGAACACAAAACGATTTCACGTGAACTATCATGACACAAGGCGAGACCCACATGCAGACACAGGAGGCAGATTGTTGGAGTCTTACAATGTTTATTAATCCAAAAGGCTTACCTCCTTAAATGCTCTACAACAAAGCTTTCTTATTGTCCAACAAGCTTTCTCTGCCCCTAACCTTCTTCTGAACACCTCCACAACAAAGGTCATGTGGTAAGAGGAATGTCATGTTGTATTGCTAATATGTTGTGTTGCTTGTCTTTCTTTACAGCACTTTGAGATATCAGCTGATGTACGAAGGGCTATATAAATACATTTGATTTGATTTGATTTGATTTGATCTCTCTTTAATTAAGTAGTGTTGTGGTGTCTTGTCGTGATGTGTGTTTTGTCCTACATAAAAAATGTTTCATCCCAGCCCCCTTCCCGCAGGAGGTATTTTGACTCTTGGAAGGCCATCACTACAAATAAGAATGTGTTTTTAATTGACTTGCCTAGTTAATAACGGTTAAATACAAATAATAAATACAATTTTAATGATTTAAGCAAAATGTCATGTACGTGTTAATGTTCGTGAGAGTATCAGCTTTTCATATTGTGGTCACAATAGTTTGTAACTCATACTGTTCAGACCTTATAGACGTTTTTGTGAGAAGACCTGTTTTCGGCATTCACTCTTTTCTCACAAACACGGCTGTAGTTCATCCCCCATTGATGCAGAAGAAATAGACAAATCCAATGCATGAAACAGTCCAATGCAGTCTGTCTATTATTTACATATACTGACTAATGTCCTGGTATTTCTTCACTTGGTTGATGTATTTTTTTTAAACCTTTATTTTACTCAGCAAGTCAGTTAAGAACAAATTCTTATTTTCAATGACGGCCTAGGAACAGTGGGTTAACTGCCTGTTCAGGGGCAGAACAACAGATTTGTACCTTGTCAGCTCGGGGGTTTGAACTTGAAACCTTCTGGTTACTAGTCCAATGCTCTAACCACTAGGCTACCCTGCCGCTCCAGGGGGGTGTGGGGGGTGGCAGGCGAGAATTTAGCTAATATTTTATTAAACCAGTCTGAGCCTGAGTTGACTTTGAAACTCGGCAGGTCGTCTTTTTAATGAATCATTCACTGCGCACCTGTGATAGCCACTGCAGCGGCAGTACACATGTAGATGGCAATCGGATAAGTATGGCTGTTCTGCCTTTGCTAGGAGATGTGCCGGGCATTGTTTAATTCCCTGCAGTTAAGAAAAGTTTATTCTCCAGCTCCACTCTGTGTGTGAGTGTATTAGTGTGCCTCTAATACAGCAGTTTCAAACTAATTTCATGGAGGGCATAGTTTCTGCTGGTTTTTGTTTTTTCCTTTCAATTAAGACATACACAACCAGGTGAGGGGAGTTCCTTGCTAATCAGGGTCCTTAACTCATCAGTCAAGAACAAGGGAGGGAAAACCCACAGACACTTGGCCCTCCGTGGAATGAGTTTAGCACATGCTATAACACAAGACTCAAATCTTGCATGAAATGCCGTATGAAATGAAATGCTAACCATTCAGTATCATATTATCATGTTTCCCCTCTCCACTGTAGTCAATACCGCTCATCGACCTGGCCAAGGCTTTCGACTCTTGTCAATCACCACATTCTTACCGGCAGACTCAATAGCCTGGTTTTCTCTAATGACTGCCTCGCCAGGTTCACTAATTACTTCACAGACAGAGTTCAGTGTGTCAAATCGGAGGGCCTGTTGTCCGGACCTCTGGCAGTCTCTATGGGGGTGCCACAGGGTTCAATTCTCAGGCCAACTCTTTTCTCTGTTTACATCAATGACGTTGCTCTTGCTGCTGGTGATTCTCTGATCCACCTCTACACAGACGACACCATTCTGTATACTTCTGGCCCTTCTTTGGACACTGTGTTAACCTGTTACTCCTACCCCCTACTTTTTCGAACATTCTGTTAAAAATCGCGCAACATTTCAGCGCCCTGCTGCTCATGCCAGGAATATAGTATATGCATATGATTAGTATGTGTGGATAGAAAACACTCAGACGTTTATAAAACTGGTTAACCTGTTGGGGATAGCGCTGTCTACTGCCCCCACTGGAGTAATTGCGTGCCCATAGTAAAGATAATTTTTTTTGTCAAAAGTTGCTAATATATGCAAATAAAAAATATTATTGAATAGAAAACACTCTAAAGCTTCTAAAACCGTTTAAATGATGTCTGTATGTAAAGCAGAACTCTCAGGGCAGTCATTCTCCCAAACTCTCTCTTGTCATCAGAAAAGTTGGCCCAACTTTGACGTCATCGCCCCCACCCTACCCAAGCAGTTACAGGTCTGGGAACAGTCTCTCTGTCTTCAGCGAGATCTCAGCTTTCAATGGGGCTTCTCATTGTGAGAATTGCGCGCTCACGAGAGTTTTGGCGGGCCGAAACCTTTCGGTCACGCGAAAAAACAGGTCACTTTTATGCGCGCTCTGCTCAGGTCCTGTCTTTTTTCCAAGATCGATTATACAATGCATGCGTTTCTGTTCGTCCTCACGATTGCTGTACACCTTTATAACATGTTAAAGCTTGATTATGAAGTTAGTTTGACAAGTTTAATCGACATATAATATGTAAGTTCAACGTTTTGGTGCGCATCCACTTGACTTTTGGCTACATTTCAACCGAAATGTGTCGTGTTTGAGAACCGAAAGACACAGACTGCAAAACTAAACGCTGTTTTTGGTAAGTATAATTCCTTCCAGGTCTTCTGATGGAAGAACAGCAAAGGTAAGGGAATATTTATGTGGTAAATTTGGGTTTATGTGGACTCCAAGATAGAGGAGCCATAATGCTACTTTTTGAGCGCCGACTCATAGTATAGCCTAGTGAACGAAACCTGTAACGTTAAAAATAAATGTAACACAGCGATTGCATTCAGAAGAAGTGTATCTAACTATATATATGTAGAACATGCATATTTAGTCAAAGTTTATGATGTTTATTCCTTGTTAGCTGACGTTATCTGCCGGAGCTATCGTCATTTCTCAGGACATTTGAGTAGCATTTTTTGAATGATGCATCATTGTAAACAGAGATTTATGGATATATATAGCATATTATTGAAAAAAACATAAATGTACTGTGTAACATGTTATATTACTGTCATCTGATGAAGATTTCAAAAGGTTAGTGCATTATTTTTCTTTTAATCCTGCGTTTGTTGATTGCATATTTTTTTCAACTTGGCTATGCAAATTAGCTGTGTCTTCGGTGGTGGTTTGACATAAATATGTGCTATGTTTTCGCCGTAAAACATTTTAGAAATCTACTTGCTGGGTAGATAAACAAGGTGTTTATCTTTCATTTGAGCCATTGGACTTGTTAATGTGTGGAGGTTAAATATTTTTAGGAATATTTTTGCGTTCCATGCGCCACCTTCCAGCTGAACGTGGGGGGGGTTCCAAAATTGGAACCCTAGTCCCCTTCTGGTTAAATCACGGCTGTGACTATAACAGAACGTGCGTTTCATCGAAAAGTGCAGGAAAATCTGATCACTGAAAATTGAAAAATATATCCATGCGCGACTTGAACCCATTGATAAAGGTGAACCACATTTAATGGGGCTGAGGTTGCAATACCTACAGCTTCCACACGTTGTCTAGAGTCTTGTCATTTGCCTACTATTTGTTTCTTGGTCAAACAGACGCGCATTTCTTGCGGTCTCCGACCGGATATTTTGGTTGAGATTTACCAGGACATTATTTCCAGAGGGACAGCTAAAGAATATACTTCGCCTCGGATCAATTTGATCGCTTATTAACGTTTACTAATACCTAAAGTTGCATTACAAAAGTATTTTGAAGTGTTTTGTGAAAGTTTATCGTCAACTTTTTTAATTTTAAAAAATGACGTTACGTTATAAGACGCTATTTTTTTTAGTTTATCACACAGTCTTCATAGATCGATATCTAGGCTATATATGGACCGATTTAATCGGAAAAAAAGACCCAATAGTGATTATGGGACATCTAGGAGTGCCAACAAAGAAGATGGTCAAAGGTAATGAATGTTTTATATTTTATTTGTGCGGTTTGTGTAGCGACGACTGTGCTAATTATTTTGTTTACGTCCCCTGCGGGTCTTTTGGGGTGTTACATGCTATCAGATAATAGCTTCTCATGCTTTCGGCGAAAAGCATTTTAAAAATCTGACTTGTTGCCTGGATTCACAACGAGTATAGCTTTAATTCAATACCCTGCATGTGTATTTTAATGAACGATTGAGTTTTAACTAGTACTATTAGCATTTAGCGTAGCGCATTTGCATTTCCAGATGTCTAGATGGGACGCCTGCACGTCAGGTAGGAGCAAGAGGTTAACAAACCTCCAGACGAGCTTCAATGCCATACAGCTCTCCTTCCGTGGCCTCCAACGGCTCTTAAATGCAAGTAAGACTAAATGCATGCTCTTCAACTGATCGCTAACTGCACCCTCCCGCCCGTCCAGCATCACTACTCTGGACGGTTCTGACTTAGAATATGTGGACAACTTCAAATACCTAGGTGTCTGGTAAGGCTGTAAACTCTCCTTCCAGACTCAAATTATGCAGCTCCAATCCAAAATTAAATCTAGAACCTGCTTCCTATTTTGCAACAAAGCATCCTTCACTCACGCTGCCAAACATACCCTCGTAAAACTGACTATCCTGCCAATCCTTGACTTCGGCGATGTCATTTACAAAATAGCCTCCAACACTCTACTCAGCTAATTGGATGCAGTCTATCACAGTGCCATCCGTTTCGTCACCAAAGCCCAATATACTACCCACCACTATGACCTGTATGCTCTCGTTGGCTGGCCCTTGCTTCATATTCGTCGCCAAACCCACTGGCTTCAGGTCATCTATAAGTCTTTGCTAGGTAAAGCCCCGCCTTATCTCAGCTCACTGTTCACCACAGCAGCACTCACTAGTAGCACGCGCTCCAGCAGGTATATTTGACTGGTCACCATAGCAGCATCCACCCATAGCACGCGCTCCAGCAGGTATATTTCACTGGTCACCCCCAAAGCCAATTCCCCCTTTGGCCGCCTTTCCTTCTAGTTCTCTGCTGCCAATGACTAGAACAAATTGCAAAAATCACTGAAGCTGGAAACTCATATCTCCCTCACTAACTTTAAGCACCAGCTGTCAGAGCAGCTCATAGATCACTGCACCTGTACATAACCCATCTGTAAATAGCCCATCCAACTACCTCATCCCCATTTATTTATTTAAACTTGTTTTTCTTCTCCCAGAATCTCTACTTGTACATTCATCTTTTGCACATCTAGACATTTGGCACGCCAGTGGTCTATTTAATGAAACCACTATTTAGGAAATAATAATCGACACCTAGCTTGCTCCGCGTCATTTCTTAGACATTTTGGCAAACTGTCTCAGGGGTTGGTATGATTTCTATGTGTCTGCCTCTGACACTCAGGCAGTTTTTATCACATTGACTGACACTAGGCAGGGTAGCCTAGTGGTTAGAGAGTTGGACTAGTAACCAAAAGGTTGCAAGTTCAAATCCTCGAGCTGACAAGGTACAAATCTGTTGTTCTGCCCCTGAACAGACAGTTAACCCACTGTTCCTAGGCTGTCATTGAAAATAAGAATTTGTTCTTAACTCTCTTGCCTAGTTGAATAAAGGTCAAATAAAAAATGGTTATGTCCTCTGTTATAATCTGATGTAAGTGAGACTTCATTTCTCTGTTATTTTACAGCTTAGGCCAATGATTCATATTAGCTTTGCTCTCCAGCACCTACTGCACAAGGGAAGTCTCAGTTGTCACATGGACTTCATGCACTTTTGCTGATGCCTCGAGTCAGAGTCAGTGAAGCCTATTAGCCACATTGCATTGGATTGTGTCGCTTGGGCCAACTTTGACCCTGGCATTGCTTTGAAGTGTCTCGAAAATAGACATTATGGTCATCCATTTGAACCCATCCCTCCTGCTTCCCTCCTGCTTCTCCGTAATGACCCTCACAGAGCCGAGCCCATCTGATAAACTCTGACATCTGCCTTGGAACTCACACCGACAGAGCAGAGCTGCAGTGGCGTGAGAGGGGGGACTCTTTTGTGTATCACCCTTATCTGTCTTACCTTACCGTTTTCCAGTCCAACCTGGCTGGCTTTTTGTGCATTCCGAGCCAGTCTTCCTCTCTTCCCCTTTGTTCCTTCCTCCAGGCGGACCTCAGATCTTCTACACTGTTCTGTAAACCCTGCTATGTCATCAGGATTACAGCTCACTGCTGTACAGGATTAATGACTGACAACTCTATACTCCTTACACAGAGCCAGGGAAGAGAGATGGGGATAGACCTCTGGATGTGTGGGTGAGAAACAACTGTGTTGCTCTGTCTGAGAGATAATGTATTTTTCTCTGAGAGAAGCACAATACATTTACATTTACATTTAAGTCATTTAGCAGACGCTCTTATCCAGAGCGACTTACAAATAAATACATGTGTGTCGGGGTCTGTGTATGTTGGGGGTTTTGTGTGTGTGTTATAGGGGGCTAGTGTGTGTGTATGTTGGTGGGAGGGTGTGTGTATGTGTGTTTATAATTTTAGGACTATGGTACTTGCACCGCAAAAGCACATGTACTTATACTTTTATTTTCAAAACTCTTCTTGAACTGCACTGTTGGTTAAGGGCTCGTAAGTAAGCATTTCACGGTAAGATCTACACTTGTTGTATTCGGTGCATGTGACAATGTCAAGGTGTGTATGAAGGCGAAGTCAGGTGCAGAAGAGCAGAGTATGATGAATAAAGCGCACTTTATTATAGTTCCAAACCGGGAGCACAACAAAACAAACACGCTCAAAGAATGGAACAATAAAGTAAAGCGCTTAACGAACAACACTTGACATGAAAACAATTGCACACAAAACATGATGGGAAAAAGAGGGTAAATTACAAGTAGATTGATCGGGGAAATGAAAACCAGGTGTGTATGAAAACAAGACAAGACAAATGGATATATGAAAAATGGAGCAGCGATGGCTAGAAAGCCGGTGAGGTCGATCGCCAAACGCCTCCCGAACAAGGAGAGGAGCCGACGTCGTGACAGACAAATACATTTTGATTTGACTTGATTTGTATACCTCGCTGAAGCACAGCAGGATGGACAGTTCAGTTGGTATGCCTCGGGCCTCTATTAAACTGAGTTAGGTTGTGTGATGCAACATCCCAGAATGTACACTGCTGTTCAAAAGTTTGGGGTCACTTAGAAATGTCCTAGTTTTTGAAAGAAAAGCAATTTTTATGTCCATTAAAATAACATAATATTTATCAGAAATACAGTGTAGACATTGTTAATGTTGTGTAGACATTATTAATGTTGTAAATGACTATTGTAGTTGGAAACAGCAGATTTTTTATGGATTATCTACATAGATGTACAGAGGCCCATTATCAGCAACCATCACTCCTGTGTTTCAATGGCACGTTGTGTTAGCTAATCCAAGTTTATCATTTTAAAAGGCTAATTGATCATTATAAAACCCTTTTGCAATTATGTTAGCACAGCTGAAAACTGTTGTCCTGATTAAAGAAGCAATAAAACTGGCCTTTGGACTAGTTGAGTATCTGGAGCATCAGCAGTTGTGGGTTCAGGCTCAAAATGGCCAGAAACAAAGCACTTTCTTCTGAAACTTGTCAGTCTATTCTTGTTTGAGAAATGAAGGCTATTCCATGCGAGAAATTGCCAAGAAATAGAAGATCTCGTACAACGCTGTGTACTTCTCCCCTTCACAGAACAGCACGAACTGGCTTTAACCAGAATAGAAAGATGAGTGGGAGGTCCCGGTGCACAACTGAGCAAGAGGACATGTACATTAGAGGGTCTAGTTTGAGAAACAGATGCCTCACACGTCCTCAACTGGCAGCTTCATTGAATAGTACACACAAAATACCAGTCTCAACGTCAACAGTGAGGAGGCGACTCTGGGATGCTGGCCTTCTAGGCAGAGTTGCAAAAAAAAAGCCATATCTCAGATTGGCCAATAGAAATGAATTATTAAGATTGGCAAAAGAACACAGACACTGGACAGAGGAACTCTGGCTAGAAGGCCAGCATCCAGGAGTCGCCTCTTCACTGTTGAGATTGAGACTAATGTCTTGCGAGTACTATTTCATGAAGCTGCCAGTTGAAGACTTGTGAGGCGTCTGTTTCTCAAACTAGACACTGTAATGTATTTGTCCTGTCAAAAACAAGGACATTTCTAAGTGACCCCAACATTTTGAGCGGTAGTGTGTGTGAGTGACTGACTGAGTGTGTGTGTGAGAGAGAGAGAGAGAGAGAGAGAGAGAGAGAGAGAGAGACTCTGTGACTGTGTGAGGATCCATGTCTGAGTGCTCAGTGGCAGCAAAACATGCCAGTTCTCTCTATCCAAATGTTCAGCCAAGTGTCCTATCTATCGACAAACAGGGGCATGTTGCTTGAAACCTGTTCAGAGCGTTGCACCCTGAAACAGTTAGGCTGTTGGGTTGTGTCTGTGAAGCCTTGAAATATCAATTCCCTCTCTGCTATATCTGCCAGACTACATCTGTTCACATACAAAATACTCAATTCTCCTTCCTTCAGAGAACACTGTCTGGTCTCTATTGGGAAACTGGCATCTATTTATGTTACAAATAGGGATGGGTAGAATCATTTGAATCAATTGAATAGAATTTAGAAGAAAACAAATGACACTGTTGTTATCAAATATTTGTGTACATTGTTGATACAAGTATGTGTCACGATGAGAGAGACCATCACTAACAAGGAATCTGGCGTGGTTTTCGTTGTTTGCAGTCTTAAAGCAGATGAGGCTTCTTTCTGTGTGATGGGCCCTGCAGCGTCCAGGAGAAGTGAGCTGTCTGCACAGCCATCTGGGGAAATATGATGCACTGCTTCTGCATCTCCTTGTGTTGGGTTGCGTAATCATATTAGATGCATAAATGTTTAGGGTCCTGCATTTAGGTCAACAGGCGTTTCACGGTTGACCTCATTCTAAGAATGTAACATTGTGACCATAACTACTGTTCCCTGAAGGAGAATGATCTCTGTGAACCAAGGCTGCCTTGGCCAACAGGGAGCCACAAGAATCAATGGAAAGGCACCCAGTTCAATGTTGGCTGAATATAAACCACTGGCAGAAACGCGTAAAAGAGGATCAGCGACCACTGGTGCGCCAGTTGGTCCGTTCCTGTTTTCTCGTCTTTAAAAGAGCGCCAAGCCCCCTAAAGAATGTTACACGATTGTCAAGAGAACCTGCACCGCAGACTAGTAGAGGAGCAGTGCCAGCCGTCCCCTAGTCTAGCACACAAACTGATTAGAGCTGGGGCAGCCGTCCCCTAGTCTAGCACACAAACTGATTAGAGCAGTGCCAGCCGTCCCCTAGTCTAGCACACAAACTGATTAGAGCTGTGCCAGCCATCCCCTAGTCTAGCACACAAACTGATTAGAGCAGTGCCAGCCGTCCCCTAGTCTAGCACACAAACTGATTAGAGCAGTGCCAGCCGTCCCCTAGTCTAGCACACAAACTGATTAGAGCAGTGCCAGCCGTCCCCTAGTCTAGCACACAAACTGATTAGAGCTGGGGCAGCCGTCCCCTAGTCTAGCACACATACTGATTAGAGCAGTGCCAGCCGTCCCCTAGTCTAGCACACAAACTGATTAGAGCAGTGCCAGCCGTCCCCTAGTCTAGCACACAAACTGATTAGAGCAGTGCCAGCCGTCCCCTAGTCTAGCACACAAACTGATTAGAGCAGTGCCAGCCGTCCCCTAGTCTAGCACACAAACTGATTAGAGCAGTGCCAGCCGTCCCCTAGTCTAGCACACAAACTGATTAGAGCAGTGCCAGCCGTCCCCTAGTCTAGCACACAAACTGATTAGAGCAGTGCCAGCCGTCCCCTAGTCTAGCACACAAACTGATTAGAGCAGTGCCAGCCGTCCCCTAGTCTAGCACACAAACTGATTAGAGCAGTGCCAGCCGTCCCCTAGTCTAGCACACAAACTGATTAGAGCTGGGGCAGCCGTCCCCTAGTCTAGCACACAAACTGATTAGAGCAGTGCCAGCCGTCCCCTAGTCTAGCACACAAACTGATTAGAGCAGTGCCAGCCGTCCCCTAGTCTAGCACACAAACTGATTAGAGCAGTGCCAGCCGTCCCCTAGTCTAGCACACAAACTGATTTAGAGTCTAGCACACAAACTGATTAGAGGTGCCAGCCGTCCCCTAGTCTAGCACACAAACTGATTAGAGCAGTGCCAGCCGTCCCCTAGTCTAGCACACAAACTGATTAGAGCTGGGGCAGCCGTCCCCTAGTCTAGCACACAAACTGATTAGAGCTGGGCCAGCCGTCCCCTAGTCTAGCACACAAACTGATTAGAGCTGGGGCAGCCGTCCCCTAGTCTAGCACACAAACTGATTAGAGCTGGGGCAGCCGTCCCCTAGTCTAGCACACAAACTGATTAGAGCAGTGCCAGCCGTCCCCTAGTCTAGCACACAAACTGATTAGAGCAGTGCCAGCCGTCCCCTAGTCTAGCACACAAACTGATTAGAGCTGGGGCAGCCGTCCCCTAGTCTAGCACACAAACTGATTAGAGCAGTGCCAGCCGTCCCCTAGTCTAGCACACAAACTGATTAGAGCTGGGGCAGCCGTCCCCTAGTCTAGCACACAAACTGATTAGAGCAGTGCCAGCCGTCCCCTAGTCTAGCACACAAACTGATTAGAGCAGTGCCAGCCGTCCCCTAGTCTAGCACACAAACTGATTAGAGCAGTGCCAGCCGTCCCCTAGTCTAGCACACAAACTGATTAGAGCAGTGCCAGCCGTCCCCTAGTCTAGCACACAAACTGATTAGAGCAGTGCCAGCCGTCCCCTAGTCTAGCACACAAACTGATTAGAGCTGGGGCAGCCGTCCCCTAGTCTAGCACACAAACTGATTAGAGCTGGGGCAGCCGTCCCCTAGTCTAGCACACAAACTGATTAGAGCAGTGCCAGCCGTCCCCTAGTCTAGCACACAAACTGATTAGAGCTGGGGCAGCCGTCCCCTAGTCTAGCACACAAACTGATTAGAGCAGTGCCAGCCGTCCCCTAGTCTAGCACACAAACTGATTAGAGCTGGGGCAGCCGTCCCCTAGTCTAGCACACAAACTGATTAGAGCAGTGCCAGCCGTCCCCTAGTCTAGCACACAAACTGATTAGAGCTGGGGCAGCCGTCCCCTAGTCTAGCACACAAACTGATTAGAGCTGGGGCAGCCGTCCCCTAGTCTAGCACACAAACTGATTAGAGCTGGGGCAGCCGTCCCCTAGTCTAGCACACAAACTGATTAGAGCTGGGGCAGCCGTCCCTAGTCTAGCACACAAACTGATTAGAGCTGTGCCAGCCGTCCCCTAGTCTAGCACACAAACTGATTAGAGCAGTGGGCAGCCGTCCCCTAGTCTAGCACACAAACTGATTAAAGCTGGGGCAGCCGTCCCCTAGTCTAGCACACAAACTGATTAGAGCTGGGGCAGCCGTCCCCTAGTCTAGCACACAAACTGATTAGAGCTGGGGCAGCCGTCCCCTAGTCTAGCACACAAACTGATTAGAGCTGGGGCAGCCGTCCCCTAGTCTAGCACACAAACTGATTAGAGCTGGGGCAGCCGTCCCCTAGTCTAGCACACAAACTGATTAGAGCTGGGGCAGCCGTCCCCTAGTCTAGCACACAAACTGATTAGAGCTGGGGCAGCCGTCCCCTAGTCTAGCACACAAACTGATTAGAGCTGGGGCAGCCGTCCCCTAGTCTAGCACACAAACTGATTAGAGCTGGGGCAGCCGTCCCCTAGTCTAGCACACAAACTGATTAGAGCTGGGGCAGCCGTCCCCTAGTCTAGCACACAAACTGATTAGAGCTGGGGCAGCCGTCCCCTAGTCTAGCACACAAACTGATTAGAGCAGTGCCAGCCGTCCCCTAGTCTAGCACACAAACTGATTAGAGCTGGGCCAGCCGTCCCCTAGTCTAGCACACAAACTGATTAGAGCTGGGGCAGCCGTCCCCTAGTCTAGCACACAAACTGATTAGAGCTGGGGCAGCCGTCCCCTAGTCTAGCACACATACTGATTAGAGCAGTGCCAGCCGTCCCCTAGTCTAGCACACAAACTGATTAGAGCTGGGCCAGCCGTCCCCTAGTCTAGCACACAAACTGATTAGAGCTGGGGCAGCCATCCCCTAGTCTAGCACACAAACTGATTAGAGCTGGGGCAGCCGTCCCTAGTCTAGTACTGATTAGAGCTGGGGCAGCCGTCCCAGTCTAGCATACTGATTAGAGCAGTGCCAGCCGTCCCCTAGTCTAGCACACATACTGATTAGAGCAGTGCCAGCCGTCCAAACTGATTAGAGCTGGGGCAGTCTAGTCTAGCACACATACTGATTAGAGCTGTGCCAGCCGTCCCCTAGTCTAGCACACATACTGATTAGAGCTGGGGCAGCCGTCCCCTAGTCTAGCACACAAACTGATTAGAGCTGGGGCAGCCGTCCCCTAGTCTAGCACACAAACTGATTAGAGCTGGGGCAGCCGTCCCCTAGTCTAGCACACATACTGATTAGAGCTGGGGCAGCCGTCCCCTAGTCTAGCACACAAACTGATTAGAGCTGGGGCAGCCGTCCCCTAGTCTAGCACACAAACTGATTAGAGCTGGGGCAGCCGTCCCCTAGTCTAGCACACAAACTGATTAGAGCTGGGGCAGCCGTCCCCTAGTCTAGCACACATACTGATTAGAGCTGGGGCAGCCGTCCCCTAGTCTAGCACACAAACTGATTAGAGCAGTGCCAGCCGTCCCCTAGTCTAGCACACAAACTGATTAGAGCTGGGGCAGCCGTCCCCTAGTCTAGCACACAAACTGATTAGAGCTGGGGCAGCCGTCCCCTAGTCTAGCACACATACTGATTAGAGCTGGGGCAGCCGTCCCCTAGTCTAGCACACATACTGATTAGAGCTGGGGCAGCCGTCCCCTAGTCTAGCACACATACTGATTAGAGCTGATTAGGGGCAGCCGTCCCCTAGTCTAGCACACAAACTGATTAGAGCTGGGGCAGCCGTCCCCTAGTCTAGCACACAAACTGATTAGAGCTGGGGGGTCCCAGTCTAGCACACAAACTGATTAGAGCAGTCCCCTAGTCTAGCACACAAACTGATTAGAGCAGTGCCAGCCGTCCCCTAGTCTAGCACACATACTGATTAGAGCTGGGGCAGCCGTCCCCTAGTCTAGCACACAAACTGATTAGAGCTGGGGCAGCCGTCCCCTAGTCTAGCACACATACTGATTAGAGCTGGGGCAGCCGTCCCCTAGTCTAGCACACAAACTGATTAGAGCTGGGGCAGCCGTCCCCTAGTCTAGCACACATACTGATTAGAGCTGGGGCAGCCGTCCCCTAGTCTAGCACACATACTGATTAGAGCTGGGGCAGCCGTCCCCTAGTCTAGCACACATACTGATTAGAGCTGGGGCAGCCGTCCCCTAGTCTAGCACACAAACTGATTAGAGCTGGGGCAGCCGTCCCCTAGTCTAGCACACATACTGATTAGAGCAGTGCCAGCCGTCTCCTAGTCTAGCACACAAACTGATTAGAGCTGGGGCAGCCGTCCCCTAGTCTAGCACACAAACTGATTAGAGCAGTGCAGCCGTCCCCTAGTCTAGCACACAAACTGATTAGAGCTGGGGCAGCCGTCCCCTAGTCTAGCACACAAACTGATTAGAGCTGGGGCAGCCGTCCCCTAGTCTAGCACACAAACTGATTAGAGCAGGGCAGCCGTCCCCTAGTCTAGCACACAAACTGATTAGAGCTGGGGCAGCTAGTCTAGTCCCCTAGTCTAGCACACAAACTGATTAGAGCTGGGGCAGCCGTCCCCTAGTCTAGCACACAAACTGATTAGAGCTGGGGCAGCCGTCCCCTAGTCTAGCACACATACTGATTAGAGCTGGGGCAGCCATCCCCTAGTCTAGCACACAAACTGATTAGAGCTGGGGCAGCCGTCCCCTAGTCTAGCACACAAACTGATTAGAGCTGGGGCAGCCATCCCCTAGTCTAGCACACAAACTGATTAGAGCTGGGGCAGCCATCCCCTAGTCTAGCACACATACTGATTAGAGCTGGGCAGCCATCCCCTAGTCTAGCACACAAACTGATTAGAGCTGGGCAGCCATCCCTAGTCTAGCACACAAACTGATTAGAGCTGGGGCAGCCGTCCCCTAGTCTAGCACACAAACTGATTAGAGCTGGGGCAGCCGTCCCCTAGTCTAGCACACATACTGATTAGAGCAGTGCCAGCCGTCCCCTAGTCTAGCACACATACTGATTAGAGCAGTGCCAGCCGTCCCCTAGTCTAGCACACATACTGATTAGAGCAGTGCCAGCCGTCCCCTAGTCTAGCACACAAACTGATTAGAGCTGGGGCAGCCGTCCCCTAGTCTAGCACACAAACTGATTAGAGCTGGGGCAGCCTAAGCATGCACTGACCCGTGACATACAAGACAACAAACGTGAGTATCTTTTGATTCATTGGGGCATTGGGTCGCAAACCCAATCCCAGCTTGTGAGCCTTCGTCGTTTCGGTCGCGTTAGCCATTTTACTTATTGCTATTGCCAGGTCAAGCATTTACAAGAATAAATAACTGTCCATGATTAGGAAACGTATGAGAACCATACAAACTTCAGAACACAACATCCAGGGGCTGACCACGCTCTACCACTAAGGGACAGTTTTGTTGGCACAACGTACAGTCTCGTGTTCCAATTGTTTGTTTTAGTAGAGTGAATCATTCCTGTTCACACGAGAAGCGGATTTCAGTGGCCTTGTCAGGCGTGATTGTAGATCCTTCAACCGAAGTCGCTAGAGTGCGACTCCCCATAGTATGTTGTACTGAAGTTGACTGACTGAAAGGGAACTTCTTACATGAGTCTTGCAAGAAGGGAAATCTGGTGAGACGTCTCCTTCAGAGAACCGGGGTTACATATTGGAACTCAAATTTCTCTTTCAGTCGTCTTGGTTTTACATCTCACTATGGGACACTTATCAGAAATCTTTATTTACCAGGCTGCTGGGAAATAAATGCAGTCTTTATACCTTCGGTGTAGTTAAAGTATAGCTAAAAGGGATATTTACACTGAACAAAAATATAAACGCAACATGTAAAGTGTTTCATGAGCTGAAATAAAAGATCCCTGAAATATTCCATACGAACAAAAAGCTTATTTCTCAAAAATGTTGCGCACAAATTTGTTTACATCCCTGTTGAGAATTTCTCCTTTGCCATGATAATCCATCCAGGTAGCAGGTGTGGCATATCAAGAACCTGATTAACAGCTTGATCATTACACAGGTGCAAATTGTGCTGGGGACAATAAAAGGCCACTCTAAAATGTGCAGTTGTGTCACACAACACAATGTCACAGATGTCTTAAGTTTTTAGGGAGTGTGCAATTGGCATGCTGACTTGAGGAATGTCTACCAAAGCTGTTGCCAGAGAATATAATGTTAATTTGTCTACCATAAGCTGCCTCCAACGTTGTTTTAGAGAATTTGGCAGACCATCCTCAGACCACTTTTAACCACCCCAGCCCAGGACCTCCACATCCGGCTTCTTCACCTACTGGATGGTCTGAGACGAGCCACCCAGACAGCTGATGAAACTGAGGGTTTGCACAGCCGAGGAATTTCTACACAAACTGTCAGAAACTATCTCAGGGAAGCTCATCTGCATGCTTGTGGTCCTCACCAGGGTCTTGACCTGACTGCAGTTTGGCGTCGTAACCAACTTCAGTGGGCAAATGCTCATCTTTGATGTCCACTGGCACGCTAGACAAATGTGCTCTTCTTGGATGAATCCTGGTTTCAACTGTACTGGCAGATGGCAGATGACAGACAACGCGTATGGTGTCGTGTGGGTGAGTGGTGTACTGATGTCAACGCTGTGAACAGAGTGCCCCATGGTGGCGGTGGGGTTATGGTATGGGAATACATAAGCTACAGACAACGAACCATATTGCATTTTATTGATGGCAATTTGAATGCACAGAGATACCATGACGAGATCCTGAGGCCCATTGCCGTGCCATTCATCCACCTCCATTACCTCACGTTTCAGCATGATAATGCACATGCCCATGTCGCAAGGATCTGTACACAATTCCTGGAGGCGAAAATGTCCCAGTTCTTCCATGACCTGCATACTCACCAGACATGTCACCCATTGAGCATGATTGGGATGCTCTGGATCGATGTGTTTGACGGCGTGTTCCAGTTCCCGCCAATACCCAACAACTTCGCACAGTCATTGAAGAGGAGTGGGACAGCATTTCACAGACTACAATCAACAGCCTGATGAACTCTATGTGTCGCGCTGCATGAGGCAAATGGTGGTCACACCATATACTGACTGGTTTTCTGATCCACGCCCCTACCTTTTTTGAAGGTATCTGTGACCAATAAATGCATATCTGTATTCCCAGTCATGTGAAAACCATAGATTAGGGCCTAATGAATTTCAATTGACTGATTTGTCAGTAAAATCGTAGAAATTGTTGCGTTTATATTGCGTTTATATTTTTGTTCAGTGTAATTAGCTGGCTAACTGACGATAGCCAGTTAGCTGAGCCATCGCGTGAAATACCAAATTTCTGACTTGAGTATCTTGAGGTAGAAATGCATGGCTAGGTTAATGTAAAAGGGATGGTGCTTCAATGGTGTGGTAACACACTGTGAAGAAACAGCACCGCTCGTGTTAGCCAAACAAACCGAATGGGGGTTTAGCCCAAAGGTTGCTAGCTAAAACACCTGTGGTGCAGTTAGCCCACTAGCCAGCTAAGACAGTTAAAAGTTCAGCTCGCTAACTCCGAACGGTGGGAATTGACAGAGAGCTAGAGTGGGATGCTATAACAGTGGAGCTCAAATAAAATTGTTTTTGTCAAGTGCTTCGTAAACAACAGGTTTACTTAAGGGGCCTTCCCAACAATGCAGAAAGAAACAATTAGAAATAATAGAAAAATAATATAATGAGGAATAAATACCGAATGAGCAGCGATAACTTGGCTATATACACTGGGTACCACTACCAAGTCGATGTGTAGGGGTACGAGGTAACAACGCTAATTGTGTTTAGGCCAGGCAACAGGTGTTTGTTCTGTAGTTACCCGGCGACAAAAAGCACTGCTAACAAGCTATACCAACTTGTGACTCATCACAAGACTTAATCTTGTAAAAATCAATGACAGCATTAATGACAATATTCCCAAACACGTTGTTGTAAAATACTTTATAGAGCAGTAATCCGTATCTGAAATATAGCAATTCAACCAGTAGAACTGTGTTTTATGTACACTTTAATATGTTTTTTCCCCCTCACTTTTCCTCCTGGTGCCTTTCTCAGCCTGTCTTGTTGTATGTATGTGTGTGGTTTTTGTATAATCAATTCTATTAAAAGTTTTGAATAAGGGTCATCATAATAATTTATTTGTTGAAACGTCTCAGGGTATAAAAGCTGGTGTTCTAACCATCATTTGTCCATTAGTGATGCGGATGGATCCTTCCACTCTTCTCTCTGTACACTCATTCTTTTACGCTCTTTTTTAATCCCACCATGCCCTAACCTTTTATACCTCCTCACTTTCTTAACCTTCATTTTGTCCTTACCCTTTATTTTCATCTTCTACACTTTCACTTCAACAATTGCCTTTACAGTACCTCCCTCCATGCACTTAAAACTGACCACAAGTGCTGAAGAGGCATTTATTGAGGTGCAACTACAACACAAGCATGTTCGTTTCACTCTTCACTCTATAAAGTTCCAACACCAGGAACAGCACAGATTCCATTCATCTACACACTACGGTTCTTCTAGGTCCTTTAACTACTTTTATGTTTCTTTTATACCTCTGTTATTTATGTTTGATTTCTCTTTCTACCTCTTTTATTTATATTTTATATCTATTTTATACCTCTTTTATATCTCCTTTAAACTCTCTTGTTTACTGCTTCTTCTCACACTTGTTTTGAGCTTCCATTTTCTTTCTCTCTCTCCATCCACATCAGGGCTGCACACTTCACACACTACCATTCAGACCCTCACAGTCTATAGAGGAAGCATGTAAAGTACTGTATCCATCTCCGTCCTTCACAATCTTAAGAAGGAGTGGCCTTATTCATTGTGTCCTTCCCTATCCCACCCTCCCTCCAAAGTTTAAAGTTCACAAGAACCAGAAGCACTTCTTCCTGCTTTTCTTGCCGCTGTGAGGGGGGCGTGCCAGTGTCACCGGCAGGGGTGTTTCCTGGCGGTGTGGCGTGGTGGGCTGAGGGGTCACAGTGGGCAGGAGGGAAACCTCCGGAGGGTCCTCTACCCTCCACGTGCGGGTCACTGCCCCCTCCTGCAGTCGGAAGTCATGCTCCACACTGCAAAGGAGGGAGAGAAGGAAGGTTTATGTCACAAATACTCATCTCACATAATCATGTCAACCTGAAAACTGTACCATGCTGGCTTGGATATTTTCTTTTCACATTGGGTGCATTCATAAATTCACTCTGGCAATCTACTGTGATATAAGTGCACTCTGGTTTGATAGCCTCAGAGCGCAGAATAATTGATGCATTTACGAACAACCTACAACCAGTTGTTAAGACAGGTTTCAGTTAACATAAAAAAACACTAACCCTTATACAGTATACTCTTAGAAAAAAAGGGTTCCTCATAGGAGAATCCTTTTTCGTTCCAGGTAGAACATTTTTGGTTTCATGCAAAACCCTCTGTGGAATGGGTTCTGTATGGAACAAAAGGTTTCTACCTGGTACCAAAAAGGGTTCTTCAAATGGTTCTCCTATGAGGACAGCCAAATAACCCTTTAAGGTTCTAGATAGCACCTTTTTTGCAAGAGTATAGCCCTATAACCAGGTCTGCTAGGGCAAGTAAAATTGCCAGTGTGAAGTGTTCTCTCATTTATGTCTGAAAGTAGCTAGCAAGCTAGCCAACTTTAGCCAGTTAACTTCGGTGCTTGACTGCCGTTGTGAGATCAGAACTCTCGGATCAACCCTACTCTTCAGCCCAAGCAGCCAGAGTATCCAGTATGCGCTCCGACCACTCTAATAGTGAATGGCTCGGAATTTACAAACTGAAAATCTGACAACACTCTGAATTTATGAATGTCCCAGAGTGCACTCTGACACTGGAGGCAATTTACCAACGCACCCATTGTCCTTTCCTGCACTCTTAGATATAAGGTGCTATCTAGAACCTAAAATGGTTCTTCGGCTGTCCACAGAGGAGAACCCTTTAAAAAACCCTTTTGGTTCCAGGTAGACCCCTTTTGGGTTATATGTATAACCCTTACCACAGAGGGTTCTACCTGCAACCAAACATTTTTTTTTATCTGGAACCAAAAAGTGTTATCCTATAGGGACAGCTGAAGAACCCCTTTGGAACCCTTTTTTCTAAGTGTGCTTGGTTCCAGCAACTATGTTGGATAAGTAAGCAGATCAGCAGAGTACAGCTTGGCTCGGCTTGGTTCAGCTTGACTCTGTAGTGTGAATGAACCAAAAGAGGGGTAGAAAAAGGAAGGGAAGAAATAAGTCAAATAAAAGGCAGCAAAGATACTGTGTCAGAAGAGATGGACCCAGTATGTAGGAGTAGCGTCAGGTTTAAACTCTGATGCACCCCCTCCACAGTCTTTAAGATATTCAGGTGAGGCATTAATAAATAAACACATTGTAGATAAAGAAAAGCCTATATGGACAATATTTACTGGCTGTACTACTTTTGTCAGCAGTTGCACGTTCAGTATACGAAATTGTGCTTCCCACTGCAAACAGATTTCTTCTCTCTTTTTTGACTTTGCTGCCTGCTGATTCTTGCTGATTACGCAGTGAGTGTCCTAGTTTGCTAGGTAGAGTTTCTCATCACAGCACAGATGCTTAGATGAAGTGAGGAGTCCCTCTTTCAGTGGGAGGAGAGAGAGAGAGAGATGCTGAGGGAGAGACTTGACACAACAGCAGGACCCTGAGCTTCAGAAGAGCAACAACTGCAGAACAATGATATGTAACGGGAGCTTCATATTCCTCTCGAGTCATACTAGCTGTCAGAATTTGCCACACACACATTTAGGAATTCAGGCACTCAGACAGATGCAAGCAGGTAGAGTGGACAAACAGCAGGCAGAAACACTAAATGGGAACATTACAGACAGGGTATGTCAAAGAGGATCCATCCCCACTATACACTACAGACAGTAGCCTCAAGGTGGTGAAAAGCCAGTTCAAAACTAAACCTCTTTTCATAAAGCGCGTTGATGTCTGCTGTGTGGCGACTGCTAAAGCTTCAAACAAAAACACAGACCAACTGTAGCAAAGCATAAATAGTGGAGAGGCAGCATCAAACACTAGCTGAGTAGCCTACTCCCTCTGCCCCATCCTAACACACACACACACACACACACACACACACACACACACACACACACACACACACACACACACACACACACGCGCACACACACACACACACACACACACACACACACACACACACACACACACACACACACACACACACACACACACACACACACACACACACACACACACACACACACACACACACACACACACACACACACACACACACACACACACACACACACACACACACACACACACACACACACACACACCACTATCCCAACATCACTCCCCTGGGGAGATGTCCTGTGTTCGCGCTGTGTTCCTCTGTGCAAATGAATAGCCCCAGTCAGTGGGCCCAGCGTGATCAAGGCTCTAGGGCACTGGAGGGAGCTGTCCTCCCTCAACCTTAATTATCTCGACTAACTTCGAGCAATGAGGAGCCTACGTAGTGACTACAGTACAGTGCTGTGTCAAGAAACTAAGCACCAAATACAACACATGCATGCGCACGCACGCACACACACACACACACACACACACACACACACACACACACACACACACACACACACACACACACACACACACACACACACACACACACACACAAAAACAGATTCCGATAGTGAGATCTAAGAGAAAGTGATAGGTATGGGATTATTTACATGGGATCTTATCGATGATATGCATCTATACAATGTGCGGTGTGTATGCATTTAATCTGATCTTTAATTAGATCTTTTTGAAAATATTTGAAGACATGGTTATTTGAAGAAGTTTGAGAAAATACTGTAAGATGTTATCATATACTGTAAGGAAATATTTGACAGTTTTCTGAGTTTTTCTTGATTCTATTGTAGGGGGGTTATGTTGAACACAGCTATAGCCTAAAAGGACTAGGGAAAGGAGGATCAAAGAGATTCCAAAGTCAACAATAAAATAAATGGGAATGTTCCTCTCAATGCTGAAAAGGTTTTAGCAGGAAGCCATCCCATTCTACTGAGTGGCCTGACCTTGCTCTGCAAACTTTTATATCTTCTGAGACTTGTACTTTTTAAACTATTTTTTTGGTTTGTTTCCACAACTGGGTACCGGTAGTATGCTGAAACAGTAGCGACCTTGCTCAAGGGCACCACAACAACGTACCGCACCAGGGACTTGAATCAGCATCGTTCTGGTCACAACCCCACTAGTCGTCCTAACCCTTAGGTCTTACGGCATATTGTTGCCCTGACAATATTATTAGAGAAAATAAACACAAGAACACTGCCAACTATTGGCTGAAACAATTCTATTAAGGGTAGAGTGACACTCACTCAGATGAGTGTCTGATCATCCAGGATGAAACACCATTTTGTCCAAAGGGAATGGGCTCCGGTGGATTGGATAGTAAAATGTGACCGACCAGCTCGGTTTTATGTAGCAACGTTTGAAATAGACTCAGAGCTATACAATTGAATATCATACACTACAGGTAAGGAACAATGGGAAAGTAATTCTGCTTTGAAAATGTATAAACTTGTAACCCCACTTTTGAGAAAAAGGCTCTTGAATGTTTTGGTACACCTACTGGAGAGCTCTTCTTTGTGTACACCCATTCACCCATCCATCTCTTTAAGGAGTCACATGTGTAAACAACCAAAGATTTCAAGACTAAAGGCTGGTTTATACTACGTCTATCAATATGTCTGTATACAGTTGTCATTCATCACAACAAGGTCATTATTTGCAAGTTAATATAATTAATAGTTAAGATAATTAGAAAAAATAGCTTATGGTTGTAAGTGTGATGAATTAAAAGCAGGGCATTCTACTGGATAATTGTTGGAACTTTTCTCGTTGGCCTAACGTTAAATCCTAATTTGACTTTGGTTGTCCTTCACATGACCGTCTCTGGTAAACACACACTATATCATATAAAATCAAAGTTTATTTGTCACATGCACAGGATATAGAAAGTGTCAAAGGTACAGTGAAATAGCTACTTGCATGTGGAGTCTTGTTTAGACGTAGAATAATATTACTAAACATTTCATACATGTACAGTAATGTTAGCTAGCTGCTTTAAGTTGCAATGAGAACGACTTCTGACAAAATTACAAGCGTATAATACAATGTAGCTAGGTAGACTCTCTTACCCATATACACAATGAACGCTTCTCCCTTTCTGTCACGGATGCCATGGTTGCCCTTAGTTTGAAGATGTAATTTGGAGACAGGTGTTTTATACAACAGCCTTCGACTCCCTCTGCATTTGCAATCAAACGCCTGAAATTTCTCCATCCTCTTGGATATCATACTCTCCTTCCACCGGGCATTCCACTGATTTCAAAATTCAGTCCTCCAGAAAGAGAGCTATCTTTAAAAGAAATCTGAGTTAGAAAGGATTACCTACACATACTGAGCAGCTCATTATAGACAGAAGAGTGCAACATGGCATACCAATCCAAACAGCATGTCCAGCCCATCCATTATTTCAGCCAATCATGGCTAGTGGGAGCGTTCCTGTCTTTTCTGTGGCTAAACCAACTAGGTTCATAATTTAACAATTGTATTTGTATTTACAGATGGCATACACATTTGTTATTAAGGCACATGAAAGTTCACATGTTGAAGAAGGCATTTCTGCTCAAAAACGCATTTTGAAAAAAAACATGTTTACTTTCAAATGCCTCTCCTGTGAGGTAGTGACACGGATCACTACATTTATGATTTCAGTGTTTACCTGTTTTTTATGTATTGGAGATTAAATTAGATTGTACAATTACAGAGGCAGTAAAGTTTTATGCTCACCATCTGTGCTTGATGATATTCCAGGGGACATCATGTAGGAGTTGTTTGATTCAGGTGGGAGATTCAGTATGTCTCAACCCATGACTTTTATATAATATTCATATTTCGGAGTAGCTAGCAGTTAAGGAACAGCAGGTGATGGACATTTCAATCAATCAAACGTATTTTATAAAGCCCTTTTTACATCAGCAGGTGTCAGAAAGTGCCTATACACTTGGAAGAATTTATTCCACATTTACCAGCAGAAAACAGCAAGATATATTTGTAGTTCTCTCCAAGGAACCGGGACTAAACATGTTAAAAGAAAATAACATTTTGTTTTAGTGGGAAACTAAACTGAACATTTTGCTAAAGGCTCAGGGGCTTTAACTCTCTCTTTCTCTTGGTCTCTCTCTCTCCGTCTCTCTCTCTCTCTCTCTCTCTCTCTCTTATACCTGGACCTGGAGACTTGGACACATTTGCATTCTGTTCCACCAAGT
This sequence comes from Oncorhynchus keta, assembly GCF_023373465.1. NCBI lineage: Eukaryota > Metazoa > Chordata > Actinopteri > Salmoniformes > Salmonidae > Oncorhynchus > Oncorhynchus keta. The sequence continues at coordinate 41,126,556 of NC_068432.1, forward strand.
ACCTCATTGGCATTCAGTTCCCAAACTGTGACCATTCTTTGAAAATAGTCTCTCTTTTTACTTGAGTACACCATCAGGACGGGCAGATTGTGTAGTGAGCTATAAAGAATGTGTGTCATAGAGACCAAAGTGCCGTTGTTTAGGTGTTTTATAACGTATCCAGAGGGGTGCCATTTTGTAGGCTGTTATCCTATTAGTTTAGTCTCTCCAACAGTATGTTATCAAGCACTGCTGGACAACAGTGGCTGACACCATTTTAACTACTTTCAGGTATGAAACAAACAGACACTCATAATATAAAATATACAATTCCCAGTTTATGCTTCAAAACCAACTTTATAAGAGGTTTTAAAAATAGGCTCTATTGGACTCAAACTTACATGACACACAGTGGGACATTGTTGGCAAAATAGATGGATGCAGTTCAATGCATGATTCATTTAATTCACCAATACATTTCTTGATAGTCCCCAAAAATACTGCTATCAGGTTATAAATCACAGATGGCCTGGTACATTGCTTGCTGCATCCACACATTCGGGATTCACTGTTTCAGTTTCAACGACTCAATATTTTGAATAAAAACGCACGACTGTAAATAAGGCTGGGAATGCGAATACAAACTATCAAGGACAATGATCACAAGTCAGTCGTAACGTGCCCAATAGGCTAGCGCACATGTCAATCTAAAGGTCCGCGGGCCGAATATAATACACAGCATATTATGCACATCTGCAAGCATAGCAGCAAAGGCTGGACAAATATTATTGATCTTTTCTTTTGTTTTAATGTTAAAATTATATATACATATATATCCTATGTACATAAGTGGGAATTATAACGGGCCATATCCTTTCAAATAAAACAATAAAGCAAAAGCCTGCGGAGTTCTGTCATACTATCCAGGTCTATGCACAAACAGTTCGAGATCCAGAAATAAGTCCCTCACTGTTGCCGCTTGTTATAGACCCCCTACCAGCTCCTAGCTGTGCCCTGGACACCATATGTTAATTGATTGCCCCCCATCTTTCATCAGAGTTTGTACTGCTTGGTGACCTAAATTGGGATATGCTTAACACCCCGGCCATCCAACAATCTCAGCTAGATGCCCTCAATCCCACACAAATGATCAAGGAACCTACCAGTACAACCCCAAATCCGTAAACATGCGCACCTTCATGGGCCCTCTAAAAGGGCTCTCTAAATACACCTCTGCTGTTTTCAACCAGGATCTCAGCGATCACTGCCTCATTGCCTGCTTCCGTTATGGGTCCATGGTCAAACAACCACCCCTCATCACTGTCAAACACTCCCTAAAACACTTCTGCGAGCAGGCCTGGCCAGGGTATCCTGGAAGGATATAGACTCAACAGCCTTGGTTTCTCTAATGACTGCTTCACCTGTTTCACAAACTACTTCTCAGATAGAGTTCAGTGTGTCAAATCGGAGGGCCTGTTGTCCAGACCTCTGGCAGTCTCTATGGAGGTGCCACAGGGTTCAATTCTCGGGCAGACTCTTTTCTCTGTATATATCAATGATGTCGCTCTTGCTGCAGATGATTCTTTGATCCACCTCTAGGCAGACGACACCATTCTGTATACATCTGGCCTTTCTTTGAACACTGTGCTAACAAACCTCCAGACGAGCTTCAGTGCCATACAATACTCCTTCGGTGGCCTCCAACTGCTCTCAAATGCTAGTAAAATGAAATGCATGCTCTTCAACCGATCGCTACCCAACCGCCCATCGAGCATCACTATTCTGGACGGTTCTGACTTAGATTACGTGGACAACTACAAATACCTAGGTGTCATGGCTAGACTGTCGTGGGTGGAAGAAGAGGAGGACCAATGCGTAGCGTGGTAAACAACTGAAGACTGGGGGGGGGGGGACAAACAAACAGTCCTGTACGTTGAAGAAAAACACAGAACAGAAAATAATCACCCACAACTCAAGGGTGAAAACAGGCTGCCTAAGTATGTTTCTCAATCAGGGACAACGATTGACAGCTGCCTCTGATTGAGAACCATACCAGGCCAAACAGAAATACCAAGTCACAGAAAAAATAACATAGACTGCCCACCCAACTCACGCCCTGACCATACTAAAACAAAGACATCACAAAGGAACTAAGGTCAGAACTTGACAGATAGTGTGGTCGACAGCTTATCGTAAGGTACTCTACCTCAGGCGAGCAATACCTAGAGACTTCTTTATTATTAGACACCGCGCACCAGTTGTTATTGACAAAAAGACACACACCCCCACCCCTCGTCTTACCAGAGGTAGCGTCTCTGTTCTGTCGGTGCATGAAAAATCCCACCAGCTCTATATTGTCTGTTTCTTCGTTCAGCCATGCTTCGGTGAAACATAAGATGTTACAGTTTTTAATGTCCCGTTTGGTAGGATAATCTTCATAGTAGGTCCTCACTTTTTATTTTCTAACTATTGCACGTTAGCAAGGAGAATGGAAGGCATTGGGTGTTTATTTGCTCGCCTCTGGCTTCTCAGCAGGATCCCCGATCTGCGTCCCCTTTTCCGGCGTATTTTCTCCACGCAAAAGGCGGGAATCTGGGCCTGCTCCAGTGAAAGCAGTATATCCTTCTCGTTGGACTCGTTAAAGTTTATTTCAGTCGGCGCTGAATAATCTCTTTTCTGATGTCCAGAAGTTTTCGGTCATAAGAGCCGGTAGCAGCAACATTATGTACACAATAAGTTTAAAAATAAGTTAAACAAAACGCAAAAAATAACAAAATTGCACAATTGGTTGGGAGAATGTAAAACGTCAGCCATGTTCTTCGGCACCATCTTCCCTCATTAGATTTAAGCTCATCTCGCTCTGGATAGCATTAGTTGATCTTGTTATTGTTGATGTGCATAGGCAAATGAGGGACAGAGAGCCTAACTTTTCATGGTTGTTTGATCAATAGGACTGTGAAGTTCTCAAATGTAAGAGAACTCCTGTGGTATTTGCATATTTACAGAAATCCATTCAGGTGTATTTTGTGGCTTTTGGCAAATGCGTTTTAATGATCTACGGTCGCGCTGTTGCTACTGCCTATAAACACACAGTCCAGTTCAAAGTGAATTGCAGGCACATGTGGCAAATGGCTTATATGCATATAGGCCTACTTTAGCTCTGATTGGCTATGGCGCACCGGTCTGAGTAGACTCCGGTCCTGGACAAGACAGATGTTTTTATTCCATTTTATTTACTGCAGTGTCTATCAATTGTCCAAACGCATGTTACTTTCCCACTCTATATTGCTATAGAATTTTCACAAATGCCTTACTATACGTCATTCCCAAACATTCTATGGATTTATGAAAACGTGAAAATGACCATATCTAAGTGCTTGCTTGTCAGAAAATGTTTTTTTTAAATTGTCAGATTTTTCCTGGGGGTGTACATGAACAGGTTTGAATACGATTTCATGTTGCTAAAACACTGTCAGTTCCACTTTAAATATAACCTTTCAAACTGACATTTAGTAGTAGAACTAAGCGAGAGGGGGTGCACTTTCAGTATATAGCTTTAATCCAGCTGCATCATAGGATCCTAATATACTAAAGTGCACACACACAGAGAGATAAATGCAAACATGCCTGTGTGTATGCTTGTATGTGTGCGTGCTCTTTAAAATAGGTAGTTTGGCTACTCAGTGATGGTGAATTAAAAAGCGAGTTGAGGTGATGGATGGCTGAATACTGCCTTTGTTTGTCCTGAGACTAACTGCTGCGCTGTTGAGCTATTGAATGATAGCTGCTGGAACGAAAGGGACTGATGGATGGATGGAAGAAAGAAAGAAAGAAAGAAAGAAAGAAAGAAAGAAAGAAAGAAAGAAAGAAAGAAAGAAAGAAAGAAAGAAAGAAAGAAAGAAAGAAAGGAGGAATGGGTGGATGGATACAGATGATATTTCAGGAGGAGAGGTGTGACACCTTACTGGAGGAATGGAGGGATGGGGAAGAGAGAGAGAGAGGGAGAGAGAGAGAGAGAGAGGTAAATATCACTTAGCATCTCTCCAACTGTCTCTCCCATTCACTCACACATGAACACACTCATAGCAACCACGTTGAGCTTACTCTTTTCGTTTGTTTTTTAGTCTTTTTACATTTTCGGCCTGTGAAGGTTAAGATGATCCCAAGGGGAGTGGCAAAAATATGGTTGAGGAGTGGAGCGAGAGAGTGGTGGAAGGGGAGGGTAGGGGAGGGGTGTGCAGAGAGGCAGGAAATATGGAACAGGCTGAGAGGAATGGGCAGGAACACACTTCATGCTCCACAAAACTTGACATCCTCGGGCGACTGATGGAGGATGGCGGTCACCGACAGCAGAGGCCAGGCATATCAACCTGACCACAACGTTTTCTTAATGGTGCTCTGTAGAAGGGATGGAAGAAGGAATGAATGCTGAGAACTAATGGTGCAGTCCATTAGGTGAGGACTACTGGTGCAGTCCATTAGGTGAGAACTACTGGTGCAGTCCATTAGGTGAGAACTACTGGTGCAGTCCATTAGGTGAGAACTACTGGTGCAGTCCCATTAGGTGAGAACTACTGGTGCAGTCCATTAGGTGAGAACTACTGGTGCAGTCCATTAGGTGAGAACTACTGGTGCAGTCCATTAGGTGAGAACTACTGGTGCAGTCCCATTAGGTGAGAACTACTGGTGCAGTCCCATTAGGTGAGAACTACTGGTGCAGTCCATTAGGTGAGAACTACTGGTGCAGTCCCATTAGGTGAGAACTACTGGTGCAGTCCATTAGGTGAGAACTACTGGTGCAGTCCATTAGGTGAGAACTACTGGTGCAGTCCATTAGGTGAGAACTACTGGTGCAGTCCCATTAGGTGAGAACTACTGGTGCAGTCCCATTAGGTGAGAACTACTGGTGCAGTCCATTAGGTGAGAACTACTGGTGCAGTCCATTAGGTGAGAACTACTGGTGCAGTCCATTAGGTGAGTGCAGTCCCATTAGGTGAGAACTACTGGTGCAGTCCATTAGGTGAGAACTACTGGTGCAGTCCCATTAGGTGAGAACTACTGGTGCAGTCCATTAGGTGAGAACTACTGGTGCAGTCCATTAGGTGAGAACTACTGGTGCAGTCCATTAGGTGAGAACTACTGGTGCAGTCCCATTAGGTGCAATATGGATTTGTAAAAGGAACAGTGCAGTGATATGAAATTACACTTTTATAATTAACCTAAAGCAATCAGACCTATTCTTACTTCAGATGGGTTGGGTTAAATGCAGAAGACACATTTCAGTTTAATGTTTACAGTTGGTCAACTGACTAGGTTTCCCTTTCCCTTTCCTTTTTATATTTAGTCTCTCCCAGACTTCCACCACCATAAAAATAATTTTAGTCAGCTGAAGCAAACAAACAGTTTTTGTCTGTAACTTTTTTGGTTATTGAATTATTCACCAAAATACTTTAACATTTACAGACGTTTCTGTAAATGATAATATATGATATTGAGTCTATCTGCTAGTTTAACATTATTGGACAAATAGAACCATCTCACTGGTTGATTCAACGTTGTTTCCACGTCATTTCAACCCAAAACATCTATTTGATGAAGTTCACTCAACATGGAAAACTGATTGGATTTTCAAAAAAGTAATCACCCAATGGGCATTTTGATTTTTTTTTACCTAAAAAATAAATGTACTTATCATATATCATATATACTTATCAAAACAAGACATTGAACTGACGTCTGTGGGATCCTTCTCATATTGCATCCAAATAGCAGATTCATCCTCTTACATTAAGAGACGACCTATTTCAGCAGATTGGGGATTGTGCTAATGTAAGCGGTTTAGCTTGGCTAATTTAGCTGTGGGTGTGATGTGAGTGTGATTAGTATTTATATTACACAGCCACATTAGGCAGTTTATTCTTGTTATGTACGGCACTCTCTTCCCTGTTTCAAAGACATGATGGCATGACACGGATGGATACCATCTGGTATCAATATTGGCATGAGCAGTATCTGTGATTATTGCCAAAGACAGCATAAACAAGGGTTCTCTATCATTCCTTATCTCTCTCTCTCTCTCTCTCTCTCTCTCTCTCTCTCTCTCTCTCGCTCACACACACACACACACACACACACACACACACACACACACACACACACACACACACACACACACACACACACACACACACACACACACACACACACACACACACACACACACACACACACACACACACACACACACACACGTTTCAGTTTCAGAAATAAACACCTGCAGTCACATACAAACATACTATACAACAAAACATTTTTACATCTCAATAGAGTACGCTGTTAAATTAATGTCATTTATGGATCCCTGGTTTACAGCAATAACAACATGTGCCATTACATTATGTCACAGTGTGCATTATTGTATCCTATTATGTTCACTTGAAGGTGTGTGTAGCTCAATTATAATGTGGATCTCGCTGAGAGAAGAGCCAGATCATGCTGGCTGAGCATCATATCCTTGTGCTATTTCATCCAAATGGGAATCGAACCCACAGGGTTTCTTCCACCTCTCCCCTGTGAGCCGCCTGTTGCTCTATGGCCTGGCTGCCCCTGAAGGAAAAAGATGGATTGCATCAGGAGCACAGCGCACTACCGACCCTGCCCTTTACAAACACACATGCACACGCGTGTACACACACACCATCTACTCCATTGTCCACCTCATCCGCAGGCCGCTAACTCAGATACACTGACAGGGTATTTAGCGAAAGGTCGGCGTAAAGAATCGGACAAATCCCTCTTTAGAAAAACACGATTCCTACTCATCTTGTTCTGCAGAATGCACACGTCCAGTCTATCGTTTAACGCTTTGCTCTTTCTGTTCTTCTCTTTCTTACACAACCACCACACAGACATACCATTGGAGGTCGGTGCTATTTAAGATGAGGGAGACAGATTTTTTGTTTATGAGCATGGCCTTATTTCTATTACAGCATACTGGATGACTGTCATTCATATTCCATTCATCCAGCTCAATGTAACATCAATAGGTTTAGGCTGCTACATGATACTCTTATTTTCCCTCCCAACATGAGGTTGCTACAACCTAGCCTATTAATGAAAGTTTACAACGTAGGTGCACATAGGTCAAGAGAAAGATTTGAGGTGGCAGACAGTGACATATGGAGAGACAGTGACACATTCAATACCGCCTTGCACAGTCTTGCCTGCATCTAGCTGATCTACGGTGTAATCATTAGTCCAACAGTAGCAAACAAGAGTTTCTATTGGACAAATTCAGGTATGTTTATCCCCGTTTTGTTCCATTTGCAAAACATTTTTCAACAGAATGAATACACATAAACATAGTTCACTTTCATAGCAGCCACTTCGTAGTCCTTCTCACATTTCCACTCTCTCCTACATTTTAGTCATTTAGCAGACACTCCTATCCAGAGAGTACTTAGTGCATAGTATATTTTCTTTGTACTGGTCCCCTGTGGGAATCAAATCCACAACCCTCGCACTATGCTCTACCAACGGAGCCACAGTACATGGGACTCTCCTTTGCTCACCTTTTCCCTCCACTTCTGGACTTCAATGTACAACACATCAGCTGTCTGTGACCAGGCAAAAACAAAACATTTCCAAGCCAAACCATATAACCGCTAACCCCTATATCATTGTCACCATTTTAGCTAAAGTAACATCATAGTCAACATAACTAATAGAACTAACACATTAGTAAATCCGCTACAATCATGCAGCACAGTAAGCAGTCAGTAAGCAGTTTAGCAGTTACACCGGTGGGCCCCGTGTCAATAAATTAGTAAAACCAAAAGCTTACCTTAACTAGGAAGAGTTCCGTTCCAGTGTTGGATAGTCATAGTCAGAAAGCTAACATAGCATCCCTCTGTTTGAGCCGGGTGTTTGAGTTGGCAAAACTAGCCAGCTGCATTTGCTAGCTACTGTAAGTAAGTGAAATTTTGAAATCGCTCTCATTTTTCCATTTTTTAAAGAAATGAATTTGTTCCAAACGGTTTGACTATTGTCTTTCTCTCTCTACATTTTAATTACTATGTAAGTCTGAGAATCATGAGCCTACTAGGTTTTGCATTGAAGTCAATGTACCCAGAGGTGGACAGAAGCTAGTTGTCCTCTGGTACACCATTGTGCTACCCTACAGAGTGCTTTTGAGGCTACTGTAGACCTTCATTGCAAAACAGTGTGTTTTAATCAATTATTTGGTGATGTGAATATATTTAGTATAGTTAAAAAGGATAACTCTTTTAATGTTTTACTATTTTTATTTATATGAAATTCACTGAGAAGGATGGTCCTCCCCTTCCTCTTCTGAGGAGTCTCCACTGACACACACACATACACATACATGCACTCTCTCTCTCGCTCTCTCGCTCATTTGTAGGAGCCTAATGTGATTTCCTACTCTACCAGGGCTTTCCACAACCTTTTACGATCATTTCAGGTACCGTCGTTGTCGTCAATGTTTAATGAATGACTTTAGGGTTTGCACCGTGTGAGAAGACTTCCTTCCAGAGATGTAGTCACACAGAAAGTTCATCTTGGTCAGAAGTCAGTAAGTGTTTGTAAGGCATAACAGAGGAGACTAGAAGACGAAGGATATATAGTGGCTGTTCTGCTGTTGTATTGTAAAGCAGGTTTTGATTCGTCAGGACATAAGGAAATATTTTGTTCTAATTCATTCAGTTGTCAAGGTGGAAAACAAACTGGTAAATAACCCACCCACGCAGTACCTATTCCTCTCACCTTCTGTGGCCTCCCTCAGCCTTCCTCCCCACGCAGTACCTATTCCTCTCACCTTCTGTGGCCTCCCTTCAGCCTTCCTCCCCACGCAGTACCTATTCCTCTCACCTTCTGTGGCCTCCCTTCAGCCTTCCTCCCCACGCAGTACCTATTCCTCTCACCTTCTGTGGCCTCCCTTCAGCCTTCCTCCCCACGCAGTACCTATTCCTCTCACCTTCTGTGGCCTCCCTTCAGCCTTCCTCCCCACGCAGTACCTATTCCTCTCACCTTCTGTGGCCTCCCTTCAGCCTTCCTCCCCACGCAGTACCTATTCCTCTCACCTTCTGTGGCCTCCCTTCAGCCTTCCTCCCCACGCAGTACCTATTCCTCTCACCTTCTGTGGCCTCCCTTCAGCCTTCCTCCCCACGCAGTACCTATTCCTCTCACCTTCTGTGGCCTCCCTTCAGCCTTCCTCCCCACGCAGTACCTATTCCTCTCACCTTCTGTGGCCTCTCACCTTCAGCCTTCCTCCCCACGCAGTACCTATTCCTCTCACCTTCTGTGGCCTCCCTTCAGCCTTCCTCCCCACGCAGTACCTATTCCTCTCACCTTCTGTGGCCTCCCTTCAGCCTTCCTCCCCACGCAGTACCTATTCCTCTCACCTTCTGTGGCCTCCCTTCAGCCTTCCTCCCCACGCAGTACCTATTCCTCTCACCTTCTGTGGCCTCCCTTCAGCCTTCCTCCCCACGCAGTACCTATTCCTCTCACCTTCTGTGGCCTCCCTTCAGCCTTCCTCCCCACGCAGTACCTATTCCTCTCACCTTCTGTGGCCTCCCTTCAGCCTTCCTCCCTTCCCTTCCTCTCTCCTCCTCTTCTCTTCTTCCCTCTCCTCCTTTCCCCTCTCCTCTTTTCCCCTTCCCCTTCCTCTGAGTATGCACCAAGCTTTCTCCCCATCATCCCTCATCCCTCTTTAGGTGTGAAATGCATTGGTATTCTGCGGAGCAGAGAGATGGGAGGGGAAAGTGACACAGCCAATCTAATAGAGGAGGCGGTCATGCCTGATGTCTGTCAAAAAACATATTTCTGAGGATCAATCCGTGAAAATACCCAGCTGTCACATCCAATGAGCTATCCCTTTTCACAGAAAAATGTCTTCATGTAGTTGCCAAGCCCTGCTATGGCTCGGGCTCAGACTCAGGCTCCGCATTGAGGAAGTGAGGGAGATGCCAATGAAAGCAGACGTGAACCCAAAACCCGGGACGATGGTAGCATTCTGGGTCTCTGGAGCTCTGCAGCCAGCCAGAAGCACATTATGAATGTCATAAGAGAAGTGAAACTTACAGTGGTGATTTTAGAATGTAAATCTTGATGGGGCAAACTCAGCATTTGTTCTTTTTAGATGCATGCCAATGAAGCCACTATACAACATAAACAATACATTAATTGCACTATAATGGTGACAAACCGTGCCCACAAACTGTTAGGGCCTACATAAAGCTGTGCCAACAGTGGAGCTTTCATTTCAGCACCATGGAGTGAATCCTTACCACCCCTATACCTGGCGGAGCCTAGTTTAGCAGAGAAACAGCTCATTCAACCACATTTACTTGCTTTTTAAAAACCATAGCTGATATGGCTGATTTGCTTAAATTAACACATTTTTTACTGACTCCTTGTGGATTTGTGTTACTTGATAAGAACCACATTCTCCTGCAATAATAATGAATGCCAACATGAGTTCACTTTTGAACCATACACAAACATTATTACATTTATGTTCAGTAAATTCACAATGTTTATTCTTATATCATTAACAGCTGTAAGTATAAGTGCAAGCAAACGAACTGCGACGGGATAGACCTATTCGTTCAGCGACAGGAATGAAGAGAGATGTTCAGATAAATTCAGCCAGATGTTGAGGCGTGAACTTTACTCTTCTTTAAGTCACAACACAGAGAAAGAGAGAGAGAGAGATGGAGGGAGGGAGGGAGGGAGAGCGAGACGTGGACTCAGAGGTTAGCCTACTGTTTGACATATTGTATCATGTGCTCTAAAAAGCAAGGAAAATACAATCACGAGGATCGACTTTTATAGACAATATATCGACGCACAGACAGCGCATTAGGCAAACAAAACAACCCTTGCAATATCAACTGGAATTACATGTGTCTATTACTGAACATTTTTTGTATTTTTCTTTTGTTAATGGGAAGTGACTGTCACTGGCGAACATGGTTACAGACCCAACAACATTATCCCTCCTGGTGTAGAAAAGCACATGAGGTGATTATAATACACAAAGTAAGCAAAACAATGATATGCATCATTCTAACATGACCTAAATGATGAATAAGATACTAATGTGATAGCCATATAAGAAATATAACAATGGCATAATGGGAGGAGGAGTGGATAAGAGGCGTCATTTCGAATAAGACATGAGCAAGCTGAGACTGATGTAGCCTATTTGCCTATTTTTTCATCCACACAATTTAATGCACGCTATGATCCTGGCAATCACGTACTGTACCTACTCTCCTCCGTCTGTTGGTTGTGAAGGTCACGGCTTGTCTGTATGTGGCGTCTAGCTGAGCCACAACGTTTGATTTCCCCAGTTTAAAAGCGTTGTCTACTTGTGATGCACAATTTTCATGTTTTGAGACAGTAAGCCACTGCTTCCTTCCACTTGGTTGAATTTGCAATGTTTATGTAAAATGGTCCAAGAGCACCGAGACTCATGATATTGACATGATCAGTCCAATCAAAGCTACGGGAGATATAACATGAATTGACATAATTTTATCTGTGGCCAATGACCTTGAGCCTTCTTGGATGGGCATTTCTACTGTCAATCCATGTTAACACCCCAGGTGGACTTGAACTCCTTAGTTCTCCCATAGATTCCGCGGTGATGTAGTGTCCCCATGAGTGACAGAACCCTGAGCCAATCACAGCATTACCAGAGTCCGCTCTGTGCTTTCGCTGGCTGGCACTCCACCACAGAAAGCACTGTGCTATTCTGAAACAGCTGCATTATGGAGCTGCCTTACTCAAAGAAAAATACCATGTTTTTATGCTGCTTTAATAACTCAGGGATTTTTAAAATATTTTTTTACATTGTTTGCTAAACTAATATGTGACACAAATAAATGCTAGAATTACATGTAAAACTGGCCAACTTTTGTATTGTTATTATAATTTTTTAAACAGGTGGGGCTGCCACTGGATAGGGGACTCTTTCACCACAGCTGATGTCCCTTGAGTGCAAGAAAGAGATGCTGTGCTTTGTTTCTACTAGATTCTACACTTTGCACTGGTCTCAAACACACACACGGACACACACACTCACTCACTGGATCTTTTTGGAGGGAATATACCCATTTGATCTTTTAACCCACCGAACAGTGTGCAGTGTGCCCTTTTGCTAATACTTACAGCACCGGAACTGACAAGGAACTGGGACCTTGATGGTTTGAGTGAGTCATGTCCTTTTAAAAAATGCATTTAATTCCGTTAAAGTCTATCAATTCCTGTCATCCCTCTCTCCTGTCATCCCTCCCTCTTGATACCTTGATAAGCTCCTTTCCTGAGGACGGCTCACCTCTCACAGTGCTGGGCGACTTTAACCTCCCCACGTCTACCTTTGACTCATTCCTCTCTGCCTCCTTCTTTCCACTCCTCTCCTCTTTTGACCTCACCCTCTCACCTTCCCCCCCTACTCACAAGGCAGGCAATACGCTCGACCTCATCTTTACTAGATGCTGTTCTTCCACTAATCTCATTGCAACTCCCCTCCAAGTCTCTGACCACTACCTTGTATCCTTTTCCCTCTCGCTCTCATCTAACACCTCCCACACTGCCCCTACTCGGATGGTATCGCGCCGTCCCAACCTTCGCTCTCTCTCCCCCGCTACTCTCTCCTCTTCCATCCTATCATCTCTTCCCTCTGCTCATACCTTCTCCAACCTATCTCCTGAATCTGCCTCCTCAACCCTCCTCTCCTCCCTTTCTGCATCCTTTGACTCTCTATGTCCCCTATCCTCCAGGCCGGCGCGGTCCTCCCCTCCCGCCCCGTGGCTCGACGACTCATTGCGAGCTCACAGAACAGGGCTCCGGGCAGCTGAGCGGAAATGGAGGAAAACTCGCCTCCCTGCGGACCTGGCATCCTTTCACTCCCTCCTCTCTACATTTTCCTCCTCTGTCTCTGCTGCTAAAGCCATTTTCTACCACTCTAAATTCCAAGCATCTGCCTCTAACCCTAGGAAGCTCTTTGCCACCTTCTCCTCACTCCTGAATCCTCCTCCCCCTCCCCCTCCTCCCTCTCTGCAGATGACTTCGTCAACCATTTTGAAAAGAAGGTCGACGACATCCGATCCTCGTTTGCTAAGTCAAACGGCACCGTTGGTTCTGCTCACACTGCCCTACCCTGTGCTCTGTCTCCAGATGAAATCTTGCGTCTTGTGACGGCCGGCCGCCCAACAACCTGCCCGCTTGACCCTATCCCCTCCTCTCTTCTCCAGACCATTTCCGGAGACCTTCTCCCTTACCTCACCTCGCTCATCAACTCATCCCTGACCGCTGGCTACGTCCCTTCCGTCCTCAAGAGAGCGAGAGTTGCACCCTTCTGAAAAAACCTACACTCAATCCCTCCGATGTCAACAACTACAGACCAGTATCCCTTCTTTCTTTTCTCTCCAAAACTCTTGAACGTGCCGTCCTTGGCCAGCTCTCCCGCTATCTCTCTCTGAATGACCTTCTTGATCCAAATCAGTCAGGTTTCAAGACTAGTCATTCAACTGAGACTGCTCTTCTCTGTATCATGGAGGCGCTCCGCACCGCTAAAGCTAACTCTCTCTCCTCTGCTCTCATCCTTCTAGACCTATCGGCTGCCTTCGATACTGTGAACCATCAGATCCTCCTCTCCACCCTCTCCGAGTTGGGCATCTCCGGCGCGGCCCACGCTTGATTGCGTCCTACCTGACAGGTCGCTCCTACCAGGTGGCGTGGCGAGAATCTGTCTCCTCACCACGCGCTCTCACCACTGGTGTCCCCAGGGCTCTGTTCTAGGCCCTCTCCTATTCTCGCTATACACCAAGTCACTTGGCTCTGTCATAACCTCACATGGTCTCTCCTATCATTGCTATGCAGACGACACACAATTAATCTTCTCCTTTCCCCCTTCTGATGACCAGGTGGCGAATCGCATCTCTGCATGTCTGGCAGACATATCAGTGTGGATGACGGATCACCACCTCAAGCTGAACCTCGGCAAGACGGAGCTGCTCTTCCTCCCGGGAAGGACTGCCCGTTCCATGATCTCGCCATCACGGTTGACAACTCCATTGTGTCCTCCTCCCAGAGCGCTAAGAACCTTGGCGTGATCCTGGACAACACCCTGTCGTTCTCAACTAACATCAAGGCGGTGGCCCGTTCCTGTAGGTTCATGCTCTACAACATCCGCAGAGTACGACCCTGCCTCACACAGGAAGCGGCGCAGGTCCTAATCCAGGCACTTGTCATCTCCCGTCTGGACTACTGCAACTCGCTGTTGGCTGGGCTCCCTGCCTGTGCCATTAAACCCCTACAACTCATCCAGAACGCCGCAGCCCGTCTGGTGTTCAACCTTCCCAAGTTCTCTCACGTCACCCCGCTCCTCCGCTCTCTCCACTGGCTTCCAGTTGAAGCTCGCATCTGACCATGGTGCTTGCCTACGGAGCTGTGAGGGGAACGGCACCTCAGTACCTCCAGACTCTGATCAGGCCCTACACCCAAACAAGGGCACTGCGTTCATCCACCTCTGGCCTGCTCGCCTCCCTACCACTGAGGAAGTACAGTTCCCGCTCAGCCCAGTCAAAACTGTTCGCTGCTCTGGCCCCCCAATGGTGGAACAAACTCCCTCACGACGCCAGGACAGCGGAGTCAATCACCACCTTCCGGAGACACCTGAAACCCCACCTCTTTAAGGAATACCTAGGATAGGATAAGTAATCCTACCCACCCCCCTTTAAGATTTAGATGCACTATTGTAAAGTGACTATTCTACTGGATGTCATAAGGTGAATGCACCAATTTGTAAGTCGCTCTGGATAAGAGCGTCTGCTAAATGACTTAAATGTAAATGTAAATGTAAGGTTTTTTAACATGCAGACAGCGTAACATGCTCAGTCGCAAGGACAGCCCAGCCCAGCCCAGCCCAGCCCAGTCCAGCCCAGTCCAGCCCAGTCCAGCTCAGTCCAGCCCAGTCCAGCTCAGTCCAGCCCAGTCCAGCTCAGTCCAGCCCAGTCCAGCCCAGTCCAGCCCAGCCCAGCCCAGCCCAGTCCAGCTCAGTCCAGCCCAGTCCAGCCCAGCCCAGCCCAGCCCAGTCCAGCCCAGCTCAGTCCAGCCCAGTCCAGCTCAGTCCAGCCCAGTCCAGCTCAGTCCAGCCCAGTCCAGCCCAGTCCAGCTCAGTCCAGCCCAGTCCAGCCCAGTCCAGCTCAGTCCAGCCCAGTCCAGCCCAGTCCAGCCCAGTCCAGTCCAGTCCAGTCCAGCTCAGTCCAGCCCAGTCCAGCCTCAGTCCAGCCCAGTCCAGCCCAGTCCAGTCCAGCTCAGTCCAGCCGAGTCCAGCCTCAGTCCAGCCCAGTCCAGCCCAGTCCAGCTCAGTCCAGCCCAGTCCAGCTCAGTCCAGCCCAGTCCAGCCTCAGTCTAGCCCAGTCCAGCCCAGTCCAGCCCAGTCCAGCTCAGTCCAGCCCAGTCCAGCCCAGTCCAGCCCTCTGGCGCGGATCTTTCAGACACCGACCAGACGAGTCCTGAGGAGAGCCGTTTTGTCCCTTTAACTCTATTATCATTTAAAAAATATTTTAACACATTGATGAATATTTAAAGCAGATTAATATTTCACCGTGGCACACCGCAGTCAGGAGATGAGAAAAAAAGATAGGAAAAGCAGCAGAAAAAGAGAGAGAGGAGAGAGAGAAGGGAGAGAGACGAGAGAGAGGAGAGAGAGAGGGGAGAGAGACGAGAGAGAGGAGAGAGAGAGAGGGGAGAGAGAGGAGAGAGAGGAGAGAGAGTGAAAGAGACATTGAGATGCAGGGAGAGTCACCTCTTCTTCTTCCAACATGCAGTCTCGCTAGTCCTCTGCCTTGCCCAGGTCTCTTCTCCTTTCCTTTCCTTTCCTTTCCTTTCCTTTCCTTTCCTTTCCTCTCCTCTCCTCTCCTCTCCTCTGATGCATAGTCAGTCAGAGGACAGTGTAGTGTGTGAGAGCCCAGTACTGTCAACCAGTGTTGTGTCAGTGGAGTTCTGTTGCGGGAAAGCGCTGAGTCATGATGTATGTGTGTGGAGAGAAGGAGAACGATGAGTTGGTAGGCGCTGTCAGGGGACGTTCATCTCAAACCCATGAGACGGATCATTACGAGTTCACACTTGCTCTAGTGACTCAATCCTCTACTCTCCCCTCTACTCCCTCCTTTGCCCCGCAGACCCAGCCGAGACTCTTCTGCATTTGCAAGACACTCTACA